>NW_026893353.1:0-58192 GCF_033815535.1 Pezoporus flaviventris | reverse complement strand
TAACCCCCACCCTGACCCCCCCTTGACCCCACTCTGAGACCCCCGTGACCCCACCTTGAACCCCCATGATCCCACCTTTGACCCCCCATTTACCCCACCCTGAGACCCCCCCATGAGTCCACCTTGACGCCCCCATGACCCTGAACCCCCCATGACCCTGAGCCCCCCCATGACCCTGAGACCCCCCGATGACCACAGCTTGATACCCCCATGACCCTGAGCCCCCCCATGACCCCACCTTGAACCCCCCATGACCCTGAGACCCCCCCCATAACCCTGACCCCCCCCCATGACCTCACCTTGGCCCCTTCCCCCAGGCACCCCCGTTTCCTGGCCAGACCCCGACAGCGCAGAAGACCCCGACCCCCAGGAGAGGTGGGTGCCCCCCCCCCTCGATTTGCAGGGGTCCTCCCCCCTCCCCACGGGTGCTGACCCCCCCCAACCCTCAGGCAGCCGCTGGAGGACCCCGAGCCCCGCGTGGCGGCCTCAGGTAGGTGACGGATAGTGGGGGGCACCCCAAAACGACCTGGGGTCACCCCATAACCTCCCTCCCAAACCCATGACCCCCCCCAGGCCCCCTGCTGGAGCCCCTCCGCCGCCACCCCCTGGCCCCCCCCCACCGCCGGGCCCCCCCCCACCTCCTGCTCCCCCCCAGCCGCGGGGGTGCTGGGGCCCCCCCCGTTACCGGGGGCTGGGGGGGGTGGGGGGAGCCCTGGTTTCGCTGCTGCCATCGCGGGGGCCAAGCTCCGGAGGGTCAAGGTGAGGGCAATGAATTGGGGGGGGGGGGGGGGGGGGGGGGTGTCAAGGGGAGGGGGGGGCTCGATTTCATCCCCCCCCCTTTGTCACAGCAGGAGGAGACAGCAGGGAACCCCCCTGCACCCCCCAAGGGTGACGGTGCCCGGGGGGGCACCGGGGGAGGGGGGTTGATGGAGGAGATGAACGCGATGCTGGCCCGCAGGTGAGGGGGGGATAATAGGGGAAATGGGGGGGACCCCCCTCAAATGGGGGTACCTTTAAATGGGGGTACCCTCAAATGGGGTACCCGTGCTGACCCCCTCTTTGCCCCCCCAGGAGGAAAGCCACGCTGCAGGGGGACAAACCAGCGCCCAAGAGGGACGAGGACGTCACCAACGTCAGTGCCCCTCTCCAAAACACCAAGTCTGGGGTCTTTTCCCCAAAAAAATACCAATTTGGGGGGATTTTAACCCAAAATACCGATTTGGGGGCTCCCCCCCAAAATAACGCTCTAGGGGGCTGCCCCCATCCCCCTGCCCCTCCCCTTGTCCTCAGATGCCGGTGGACACCTCCCGTGTCCCCCCTCCGTGTCCCCCGACCCCTCACTCTTCTCCCCGCAGGACGAGGCGGAGCCGGGCACTAGGACCCAGGGGCAGCCCCGCGGGTGAGCGTCGGGGACTACAGCTCCCAGCATGCTTCGCGGCGGGCTCCCGTTGCTGGGCATGATGGGAAATGTAGTCCGGGGGGGGGCGGTTTTAAACCGGTTTAGGGGGCGTTTGAGGGCGTTGGGGGCCGTTTTGTGGGGTTTGGAGGGGGTTGGGGGATATTTTTGGGGTCCCCCCCGAGCCAGCGCCCTCTCCCCACAGAACCCATGCGGAGGCCGTGGGAGAAGGGGAGCAACACGCTGCCCAGGTGGGTTTTGGGGGGCAGTTTGGGGGGTTCCAAGTAGGTTGGGGGGCTCCCCAACTTATTCCTTCTCCCCCCTCATCCCCCAGGATGAAGTCAGCTGCTCCAGCTGCCCCCAGCGACCCCCCCGCTCCCACTGAGGAGCCCGAACTTGAGCGAATCAAACAGGTATGGGGTGAGGGGGGGAATTTAGGGGTGGGGGGTCGGGGGTCCCCCTAAATCCATTCTCATCCTGTTGCCCCCGCCCCCTTTGCCCCAGGAGCTGCTGGAGGAGATGAGGAGGGAGCTGCAGAAGATGAAGGAGGAGCTTATTGAAGGTGGGGGGCAATGGCGGGGGTCATTGGTGGGGGGGGGAAATAGGGGGGATCATTGGGGGCAGTCCTTGGGGGCAATGGGAGGTTTCAATGGGGGGTAATGGGGAAGTCGGAGGGGGGAATGGGGGTGCTTAGAGGGGCAAGGGGGGTTATCGCTGACCCCCCCCAACACTGCATTCCCCCCCCAGCCGTTGTGATGGAGCTGAGGAAGCGGAGCCTGCCCTGACCCCCCCCACGACCCCAGATTTGGGGGTGTGGGGGTCCCTACACTTCCCTCCCCCCATCCACTGCCCTGGGCCCCCCCAGGCTGTGCCTTACCGCTTTGGGGGGCCCCAGCAGCCCCCCTCGCACTGTGCACCCCCCGCTCCCCCCGGACACTTCAGGGACCTCCTTTTTAGGCCACTTTTGGGGTTTTCACCTTTTTGGGGGGGTTATTTTAGGGTGATCCCCCGCAATAAACACGGTTTTGTACATGACCCCCCCCCATGTCCTCGCGTCACCTTTACCCCCCCATTGGCTTCAAGCCACGCCCTCTCACCATTCAGGCGGGAAAAACGCGTGAGCACCAATCACAGTTTAATGGGCGGGGCCACCCCCGGCGGGCGCGGGGTTCGACCCCGAGGGGGCGGGGTTAGCGCCCGTAGGGCGGGGTTAGAGCCCGTAGGGGCGGGGCTTTCCCCCTCGGGGGCGTGTCCAGCGGGGCTGTTTCCCGCCAAGGCCTCGACCTGTCGGTGCAGGCGGTCGAGGCGGTCGCGCAGGTCCCGCATGGCCGCCGCCTGCTCCTCCTCCCGGCGCCGGGCGGCCCCCGCCTGCCGCGCGTACTCGAGGTAGAGGCAGAGCCCCCCCACGCCGAACACGATGGCCTCGCCCAGCAGCTCGGCCCCCAGCTCCGCCGCCGCCTCCTCGTTCAGCGGCTTCACCGCCGCGCCGCGGAAGCCCATCAGCCGCATCTTGGGCGCGCATCTCCACCCAGTGGTACACTGCGATGGCCGCCACGTTACCACCACCGCCCCCCCCGCCCTGCTCACAGTGGTACTGACCAGGCCCCTGCCGCATCCTGTACACCCATTCCTGAGGCCCCCATCCGTACCCAATGACCCCCCCATACCCACTGCCCTTTCCCACTCTCAATGACCCCAATCCCATTGACCTCTCCATGCCCACTGCCCTTTCCCACTCTCAATGACCCCAATCCCATTGACCTCTCCATACCCACTGCCCTTTCCCATTCTCAATGACCCCAATCCCATTGACCATACCCACTGTCCTTTCCCATTCCCAATGACCCCTTCCCTATCCCATTGACACCCCCTATACTCATTGCACCTTCCGTTCCAATCACCCCCTATAATCAGTCACGCCCTCCATTCCCAATGAACCCCTATACTCACTGTCCTTTCCCATTCCCAATGACGCCCCACTTCCAATGAATCCCTCTTCCCAATGACACAACTGCCGTACAAGTGCCCTCCTCCTATTCCCAATGACCCCAATCCCATTGACCCCCCCATACCCACTGCCCCCTCCCATTCCCAATGACCTCCTGCTTTCACAATGAACCTGTATTCCCGCTGACACCACCCTCTTCCAGCTGCCCTCCTCCCATTCCCAATGACCCCCTCCCATTCCCCTTGACCCCCCATTCCCTCCCCTTCCCATCCCATTGACCCCCCATCCACTGCCCTCTTCCATTCCCAGTGCACTCCCCTATTCCCACTGATACCCCCTCTCCCATTCCCGTCCCCATAATCCCAATAACCCCTCATTCCCATTGACCACCCCCCTTACCAATGCCTCCTCCCATTCCCATGACCCCTTCCCATTCCCATTGACCCCCCCCCATACCCACTGCCCTTTCCATTCCCAATGACCCCTTCCCATTCCCAATTGATCCCCTACTCCCAATGACACTCCCCCCATCCCCACTAACCCCCCCATAACCACTGACACCCCCCAATTCCCATTGACCCCCCATTCCCATTGACCCCCCCATTCCCACTGACACCCCCCATTCCCTTCCCCTCCCCATTCCCATTTCCCCCCCATCCCCTTTACCCCCCCATCCCCATTCCCCCCCATTCTCATTGACCCCCCCATTCCCAATGACACTCCCCCACCCCCATGCGCCCCCCCATCCCCATGCCCCCCCATTCCCAATGAACCCTTCCCATTCCCAATGATCCCCTACTTCCAGTGACACTCCCCCCATCCCCACTGACCCCCCTATAACCACTGACACCCCCCCATTCCCATTGACCCCCCATTCCCAATGACACCCCCCCACCCCCATGCCCCCCCCATCCCCATGCCCCCCCATCCCCATTGACCCCCCCATTCCCAATGACACTCCCCCACCCCCATGCCCCCCCCATCCCCATGCCCCCCCATCCCCATTGACCCCCCCATTCCCTTTCCCCCCCACCCCCATGCCCCCCCCATCCCCATGCCCCCCCCTCACGCTGCGCGGGCGGGAGGCAGATGCACGTGCGGAAGAAGGGGCTGGCGCGCGCCCCCGCCTTGATTCGCGCCGCCAGGGGCCGGCTCAGCTGGCGCGCGCCCAGCGTCAGCAGCTTCGCCAGCGGGAACGCGCCCGCCACCATCGCGCGCCGCCGTGACGTCAGAGCGCGCGCGACGCGCGCCGGGGGGGGGGAGGGGAGGGGCGCGGACACGCCCCTCGCCGCATAGGCCACGCCCCCACTCCCCACCCCGTTTGCGTTGCTAGGATACGGCACAACACTGCTGGTCACGCCCCCAAGGCGCTGGCCACGCCCCCCTCCACCACCACCCCCCCGCTCCCGCCTCCGTGCGAACTGATGCTCCCATAGCGACAATGGGACCCCCACAATGACAATGGGACCCCCATAGCGACAATGGGACCCCCATAGCGACAATGGGACCCCCACAGTGATGCTGGGACCCCCACAGTGACGCTGGACCCCCATAGCGACAATGGGACCCCCATAGCGACAATGGGACCCCCACAGTGATGCTGGGACCCCCACAGTGACGCTGGGACCCCCATAGCGACAATGGGACCCCCATAGCGACAATGGGACACCCACAGTGATGCTGGGACCCCCACAGTGACGCTGGGACCCCCATAGCGACAATGGGACCCCCACAGTGATGCTGGGACCCCCACAGTGACGCTGGGACCCCCATAGCGACAATGGGACCCCCATAGCGACAATGGGACCCCCACAGTGATGCTGGGATCCCCACAGTGACGCTGGGACCCCCATAGTGACAATGGGACCCCCACAATGACAATGGGACCCCCATAGCGACAATGGGACCCCCATAGCGACAATGGGACCCCCACAATGACAATGGGACCCCCATAGCGACAATGGGACCCCCACAGTGATGCTGGGACCCCCACAGTGACGCTGGGACCCCCATAGTGACAATGGGACCCCCACAGTGATGCTGGGACCCCCATAGCGACGCTGGGACCCCCATAGAGACGCTGGGACCCCCACAGTGATGCTGGGACCCTTCCCAGTGATGCTGGACCCCCCGTAGTGATGCTAGGACCCCCTAAATGGTTCTGGGACCCCCATAGTGACAATGGGACCCCCTAAATGACACTGGGACCCCTATAAGTGGCACTAGGACCCCCATAATGACAATGGGACTCCCTAAATGATACTAGGACCCCTTTAATTGGCACTGGAATCCCCTAAATGATACTGGGACCCCCATAGTGACAATGGGACCCCCTAAATGATATTGGGACCCCTTTAATTGGCACTGGGACCCCCTAAATGATACTGAGGACCCCATAGTGACAATGGGACTCCCTTGAGAGACATTGGGACCCCTCTAATTGACACTGGGACCCCTCATTGACACTGGGACGCCTTAGGTGATGCTGGAGGGACCCCATAGTGACACTGGGACCCCTTTAATTGGCACTGGGGCCCTCTTAGTGATACTGGACCCCTCCTAAGTGACACCAGGACCCCCACAGTGACAATAGGATTCCCACAGTGACACTGGGACCCCCTTATTGAGACTGGGACCCCCAAGGTGACAATGGGACCCCCACAGTGATGCTGGCACCCCCACAGTGACAATAGGGTTCCCTTATTGACAATGGGACCCCCATAGTGACAATGGGGTTCCCATAGTGAGAATGGGACCCCCATAGTGACAATGGGGCCCCCATAGTGACAGTGGGGGTTCCCATAGTGACAATGGGACCCCCACAGTGATGCTGGCACCCCCATAGTGACAATGGGGTTCCCATAGTGAGAATGGGACCCTCAAAGTGATGCTGGCACCCCCATAGTGACAATGGGGTCCCATAGTGACAATGGGGTTCCCATAGTGACAATAGGACCCCCAAAGTGATGCTGGCACCCCCATAGTGACAATGGGGTTCCCATAGTGACAATAGGACCCCCAAAGTGATGCTGGCACCCCCATAGTGACAATGGGGTTCCCATAGTGACAATGGCACCCCCATAATGACAATGGGACCCTGCCGGGTGCCCCCCCGCCCCGGGTCACGTTGCTCCACCAACCCCCCCCCCCCTCCCGTCCCCCGCCCATCCCGGGGCGGTGCCGCCGGTGCCGGTGCCCCGAGGGCTGCGGAGCCCAGCCAGGAGCAGGTACCGGGGACAGGGGGGGTCCGGGGGGGGGGGACCGGGACATGGGGGGGACAAAGGGGGTGATAAGGGATGAGGAGGGGACAAGGATGGGGGGGTAACTAGGGATACGGGGGGGGGAATAAGGGATATGGGGAGGGATAACGGATATGGGGGGATGAGGGATATAGGGAGGGATAAGGGATATTGGGGGGAATGAGGGATATAGGGGGGATAAAGGATATGGGGGGGAATGAGGGATTTGGGGGGCACCGGAACATGGGGGGCACAGGCCATTGGGGGGTCAAGGGGGGGGGCACAAGGGACACGTGGTGCTGCCCCCCATCCCCATGGTGCTGGACCCCTCACAGGAGCTGTTGCCATGGGGCACTGGGCAATGGCCCCCTCCCTGCTCCACCGGGTCCTGCGTGGGGCTGAGGTGAGAGCCGGGACCCCCAAGTGTGCATCTATGCCCCCAAGGGGTGGCCCTACGGAGGTGGCCCCATGGCACCATCCCCAATGGCTCCATCCCAATGGCTCCATCCCCATGCCTCCATCCCAATGACTCCATCCCAATGACTCCATCGCAATGGCTCCATCCCCATGCCTCCATCCTAATGGCTTCATCCCAATGGCTACACCCCCAATGGCTCCATCCCTTGTGCCTCCATCCCCAATGCCTCCATCCCAATTGCTCCATCCCAATGCCTCCATCCCAATGCCTCCATCCCCAGTGCCTCCATCCCAATTGCTCCATCCCAATGCCTCCATCCCAATGGCTCCATCCCCAGGACTCCATCCCCAGGACTCCATCCCAATGGCTCCATCCCCATGGCTCCATCCCCAGGACTCCATCCCCAGGACTCCATCCCAATGGCTCCATCCCCAGGACTCCATCCCAGGACTCCATCCCCATGGCTCCATCCCAATGCCTCCATCCCCATGGCTCCATCCCCATGGCTCCATCCCACTGGCTCCATCCCAACCCCTCCATCCCCAGGGCTCCATCCCATGGCTCCATCCCAATGGCTCCATCCCCAGGACTCCATCCCCAGGACTCCATCCCCATGGCTCCATCCCCATGGCTCCATCCCAATGCCTCCATCCCATGGCTCCATCCCCATGGCTCCATCCCCATGGCTCCATCCCAATGCCTCCATCCCTGTGTCCCACAGGACCGCTCTGCCCACGCCACCCTCGCCGCGTGGCTCCGGTACCGCCAGGCCTGCGAGCAGCACCTGCGCCTCGACCCCCCTGCCCCTGGTGAGCCCCGGCAATGGGGGGGGGGGAGGTCAAGGTGCCCCCCACCCCCCCTCTGACTCCCCGCCCCCCCCCAGGGCCCGTCTGCAACCGCAGCTTCGACCTCTACGCGTGCTGGGGGGATGCGGCCCCCAACAGTACCGCCAGCGTCCCCTGCCCCCCCTACCTGCCCTGGCACCACCGAGGTACACAGGGGAGATGGGGGGCAGGAAGGTGGGGGCAGATGGGGGTCACATCTATGGGGCAGCCCCGCGGGGTGACACCGGGCACAGTGCAGGGGGGGTTCGTGTTCCGGCGCTGCGGCCCCGATGGGCGCTGGGTCAGCGACGGCACCGGGCGGCCGTGGCAGGACCATGGACAGTGCGAGGACCCCGCGCCCGAGCAGCCGCTGCAGGTATGGGGGCTATGGGGGGGGTATGTGGGCTATGGGGGATATAGGGGGATATGGGGAGTATGGGGCTATTGGGGGTATGGGGACTATGGGGGGTATGGGGGGGATGGGGAGCATGGGGGTTATGGGGGCTATGGGGGGCTATGGGGGCTATGGGTGGCATGGGGGCTTTGGGGAGTATGGGGGCTATGGGGGGCTATGGGGACTATGGGGGGTATGGGCGGTATGAGGGGGTATGGGGCTTTTGAGGGTATGAGTGTCTATTCGGGGTATGAGGGCAATGGGGGGCTATTGGTCTATGGGGGCTATGGGGGGCTATGGGGGTTATGGGGGCTTTGGGGGTTATGGGGGGTATGGGGGCTATGAGGGGTATGGGGGCTTCGGGGATATGGGGGGTATGTGGGCTCTGGGGGTGGTATGGGGTTCTATGGGAGGCTAAGGGGTCTATGGGGGGCTATGGTGCGCCGGCACAAGGTGGAGGTGCCGGGCTGGGCTGTGTCACGCTGCCGTGCCCCGTGCTGGGATGAGCCGGGATGCGCTGGGATGAGGCAGCGTGGGATGAACGGGGGGATGCTGGGATGCGCCGGAGCGTGCAGCTCCGCGCTGCGTTGGTCCATGTCAAGCTGTGCCGTGCGCTGTGCCGGGTCCCGGGCTCTGCGGGTGCCATCACCCCGTGTGTGCTCCTCCAACCAATCCCGTGCTCCTGCATCCCATCCTGTGCTCCTCTATCCAATCCCGTGCTCCTGCATCCCACCCTGTGCTCCTCCATCCCATCCCGTGCTCCTGCATCCCACCCTGTGCTCCTCCATCCCCTCCCGTGCCCCTCCATCCCATGCCATTAACTCCGTGCTGTGTTCCTATGGTGCTGGATCGTGTCCCCTGGTCCCTGCCCCATGGACCCACGGCCCCGGTGCCGGTGCTGTCCCGCAGCGCCAGGCCTGGCTGCTGGAGCAGCTCCGGCTGCTTTACACCGTCGGGTACTCCCTGTCCCTCGTCGCCCTGGTCCTGGCGCTGCTTCTGCTGCTGCTCTTCAGGTACCGACCTGCACCCATAGTGATGGGCATCCATAGTGATGGGGACACCCATAGTGATGGGCATCCATAGTGATGGGGTACCCATAGCTATGGGCACCCATAGTGGTGGGCACCCAAAGTGATGGGGACACCCCTAGTGATGGATACCCATGGTGGTGGACACCCATGGTGATGGACACCCACAGTGATGGGCACCCATAGTGATGATGACACCCATAGTGATGGATACCCATGGTGATGGGCACCCATAGTGATGGATACCCATAGGGATGGGCATCCATGGTGATGGGTACAACCACAGTGATGGGCATCCATGGTGATGGGTACACCCATAGTGATGGGCACACATGGTGATGGGGACACCCATAGTGATGGGTACACATGGTGATGGGGACACCCATAGTGATGGGCACACATGGTGATGGGGACACCCATAGTGATGGGCACACATGGTGATGGGGACACCCATAGTGATGGGCACACATGGTGATGGGGACACCCATAGTGATGGGCACACATGGTGATGGGGACACCCATAGTGATGGGCACACATGGTGATGTGACCCCCCCGCTATGGGGCGATACCACCCCCTGCACCCCCCCCCCGTTGCTGCCCAGGCGCCTGCGCTGCACCCGCAACTTCATCCACGCCAACCTCTTCGTGTCCTTCGTGCTCCGCGCCGGCTCCATCCTCACCCGGGACGCGCTCCTGCAGCGCCGCCTGGCAGCCGGGAGCGCGCACCCGCTGCAGGGGCTGCGCCTCGAGGTGCGGAGGGTACCAAAGGGCGGGGGGGGGGATGCTGGGATGCAGCGGGATACGGGACACAACGGGGGGGGGGGGAGCTCGGTCCCCATTGCCCCCCCTGCTCCCCCGCATGGCGCTGTCCCGGGGCCGTCCCGGTGCAGGCGGTGGCCGGGTGCCGCCTGGCCCAGGCCGTCACCCAGTACTGCGTGGGAGCCAACTACGGGTGGCTGCTGGCAGAGGGGCTCTTCCTGCACAAGCTGCTGGTGCTGGCGGCCTTCTCCGGAGAGCGCTGCCTGCCGGCATTCCTGCTCCTCGGGTGGGGTGAGCCCCGCGTCCCACATCCCACATCCCATATCCCATATCCCTATATCCCAGATCCCTGTATCCCATAACCCATATCCCACATCCCTATATCCCAGATCCCTGTATCCCATAACCCATATCCCATATCCTTATATCCCATGTCCTATATCCCATATCCTTATATCCCATACCCCATATGCCATATCCCATATGCCATATCTCATATACCTGTAACCCATATCCCATACCCCATATCCCAGATCCCAGATCCCATATCCCTATATCCCAGATCCCTATATCCCATATTGCATATCCCATATCCCTATATCCCATATCCCATACCCAATTTCCCATAATCCATACCCTTATATCCCATATTCCATACCCCATACCCCATATCCCATATCTCCTACCCCACATCCCATATCCCATACCCCAAATCCCATACCCCATATCCCATACCCCTCGATCCCACACCCCATATCCCATACCCTATATCCCATATCCCATACCTATATCCCTAGATCCCATATCCCACATCCCCACCACCTCCTCCCCTGCAGGTGCCCCCCTGCTCTTTGTGGTGCCATGGGTGGTGGTGCGGTACCTCTACGAGAATGAGGGGTGAGGCCCCCAGACCCCCCCCACCCCCCTTTCCATGCACACACCCCCCCCCCCCTTGGCTCCTCGGGGTCCCCAACGGGGGTGACCGGGCCCCATGGCAGCTGCTGGGAGAGGAACGAGAAGGCGGCCGTGTGGTGGATCATCCGGTGCCCCATCCTGGCGGCCGTGGCGGTGGGTGGGGGGACAGGGGGGTCATGGGGATGGATACGAGGGTACATGGGGGGGGGTATGGGGGGGATATGGGGGGAATATGGGGGGACATTGGGGGGATATTATGGGGGAGACATGGGGGACATGGAGGGGATATGGAGGGGATATATGGGGGAACATGTGGGGGGATATTGGGGACATGGGGGCGCATAGGGGGGTCATGGAGGGACGGGGGGGACATGGGGGGCTATGGGGGGGCCATGGGGGGGCCATGGGGGGGCTGTGCTAGGGGCCAGGGGGGTGTCACGGCCGCTGTCTCCGTGTCCTCAGGTGAACTTCGTGGTCTTCATCCGCATCGTCCGCATCCTCGTGGCCAAGGTCCGGGCGCACCAAGTGTCACGTGGGGACACCAGGGTCAGGTGAGGACAGCGGGGTCACTTGGGGTCACCAGGGTCAGGTGAGGACAGCGGGGTCACTTGGGGACACCAGGGTCAGGTGAGGACAGCGGGGTCACGTGGGGACAGCGCGGTCAGGTGAGGAGAGCGTGTTCAGGTGAGGACAGCAGGGTCACGTGGGACATTGGGGTCACGTGAGGACAGTGTGGTCAGGTGAGGACATTGGGGTCACGTGGGGACAGTGCGGTCAGGTGAGGACAGCAGGGTCACGTGGGACATTGGGGTCAGGTGAGGACAGTGTGGTCAGGTGAGGACTTTGGGGTCACATGGGGACAGCAGGGTCAGGTGAGGACACTGGAGTCATGTGGGGACACTGGGGTCAGGTGGGGGCATTGGGGTCAGTGAGGACATCGGGGTCCCCATCCCCATCCATGTCCTCCCTCGGGGGGTCCCTGTCGGCCCCCCGGGGTCCCCATCGTGTCGTGTCCCCCCCCCCCAGACTGGCCCGGTCCACGCTGACGCTGATCCCGCTGCTGGGGGTGCACGAAGTCGCCTTTGCCTTGGCTGGGGACGGGCCCGGGGGGGGGTCCCTGCGCCTGGTGCGGCTCTGCCTGCAAGTGCTGCTGTCCTCGTCCCAGGCACGGAGGAGGATACGGGGGTGGGGTACAGGGTGTGGGGTACGGGGTATGGGGTACGGGGTATGGGGTACGGGATAGGGGATATGGGGTATGCAATATGTGGGATCAAGTATGGGATATGGGATAAGGGATATGGGGTATGGGATGTGGGATATGGGGTGTGGGATATGGGGTAATGGATATGGGATGTGGGATATGGGATATAGGGTATGGGATATGGGATTTAGGGTATGGAATATGGGATATGGGGTCTGGGGTATGGGATGTGGGATATGGGATATAGGGTATGGGATATGGGGTGTGGGATATGGGATATAGGGTATGGGATATGGGATATGGGATGTGGGATATGGGATTTGGGGTATGGGATGTGGGCTTTGGGATATGGGATATGGGGTATGGGGTATGGGTTATGGGATATGACACATGAATTGCCATGGGGGGTGCGATGGAGGGGTGGCTCTTGCAATGGCGGGTGTTCACGATATATCGCGATATACCCCACCCCTCAGGGCCTTGTTGTCAGCGTCCTCTACTGCTTCGTCAACAAGGAGGTGCGGTACTGGGGTGCTACGGGGGGGAGGGGTCCGTGTCGCGTCCTGTCGTGAGGCTGTCGTTCCCGGTCCTGACGCTGTGTCGCGCTGTCGTGGCGCTGTCGTTCCCTGCCGTTCCCCGTCCTGACGCTGCCGTTCCCCGTTATAACGCTGCCGGTGCCCGTTCTAACGCTGCCGTTCCCCCTTCGGACGCTGCCGTTCCCCGTTCGGACGCTGCCGTTCCCCGTTCGGACGCTGCGCGGCGCTGTGCCTCAGGTGCAGGCCGAGGTGCGCCGCTGGTGGCAGCGCTGCCGCCTCGCCGCCCCCCGCCGCCCCCCCCGGGCCCCCCCCTCGGGTCCCGCCGCTACGTGGCCGTGGGGGGGCAGCGACCACCGCCCCCCCCCGGGACCGGGGGGCACGAGGGCGCCGAGAGCGTCTGCTGAGGGGGGCAGAGGGGATGGGGGGGTCCCCATGGACTGTGGGGGGAGGGGGTCTTGGGGGGGTCCCCATGCTTTGGGGGTGGGGTCTTGGGGGGGTCCCCGATACCTTTGGGGGGGTCTTGGTGGGGTCTTGGTGGAGTGGAGGAGGGGTCCCGGACACCTTTGGGTGCTGGGGGGGTCCTCGGGGGGGCCCGATGCCTTGGGGGGGGGTCTTGGGGTGCTGGGCGGAGGTGGAGAGGGGGTCCCCGACTCCTTTGGGTGCTGGGGGGGGTTGAGGGGAGTCCCTGATACCTCTGGGTGCTGGGGGGGTTGGAGGGGGGTCCCTGACACCTTTGGGTGCTGGGGGGGGTGGAGGGGGGGTCCATGACACCTCTGGGTGCTGGGCGGGGGTCTCGGGGGGGTCCCCAGGTCTGAACCCTAAAAATACAGGTGGTCGCGCTGAGAGTGCAGTGGAATGAACGGGGAGGGGGCACTGGGATGCGTTGGGATGCACTGGGATGCTTTAGGATGGGATGTGTTGGGATTCATGAGATGCATTGGGATGTGTTGGGATGCACTGGGATGCTTTGGGATGAGTTGGGATGCATTTGGATGCACTGGGATGCGTTGGGAAGTGTTGGGATGCGTTGAGATGCATTGGGATGCGTTGAGATACTTGGGATGCATTGGGATGCGTTAGGATGCATTGGGTTGCATTGGGATGCGTTAGGATGCACTGGGATACATTGCGATGGACTGGGATACGTTGGGATGCACTGGGATATGCTGGGATAAGTTGGGATGCATTTGGATGCAATGGGATGCGTTAGGATGTGTTGGGATACACTGGGATGCGCTGGGAAGTGTTGGGATGCGTTGAGATGCGTTGGGGATCCATTCGGATGCGTTGGGATGCATTGAGATGCGTTGGGGATCCATTGGGATGCGTTAGGATGCATTGGGATGCGTTGGGATGCGTTGGGATACATGGGGATGCGTTAGGATGCATTGGGTTGCATTGGGATGCGTTGGGATACATGGGGATGCGTTAGGATGCGCTGGGAGGCAGTGGGATGCGTTGGTATGCATTGAGATGTGTTGGGATCCGTTGAGATACGTTGGGATGCTTTGGGATCCATTGGGACACATTGGGATGCGTTAGGATGCATTGGGATGCGTTGGGTTGCATTGGGATGCATTGGGATACATGGGGATGCGTTAGGATGCGCTGGGATACATTGGGATGCACTGGGATGCGTTGGGATGTGTTGGGATGCGTTGGGATCCATTGGGAAGCGTTGGGATGCGTTGGGTTGCATTGGGATGCGTTGGGATACATGGGGTTGCATTTGGATGCTCTGGGATACATTGGGATGCACTGGGATGCGTTGGGATGCGTTGGGATGCATTGGGATCCATTGGGACACATTGGGACGCGTTGGGATACATGGGTATGCGTTAGGATGCATTGGGATGCGTTAGGATGCGTTGGGATGCGTCGGGACGCATTAGGATGCCTTATGCTCATCGCGCATGCGCGGAGTCTCCACCTCCCCCCCTCCCCCCTCCCGCGTCCATCGGACTACAACTCCCATCGTCCCCTCCGCGGCGGCGCAGGCGCGCTGCGGGGCCGCTGTGCGCACGCGCGGGGGGGGCGCACCCCGGAAGCGGCGCGGGGAAGGCGGAGCGGCCGCGCCCGGCACCTGCCCGGTGAGCGGGGGAGGGGCGGCGGCACCGGGCGGGGCCCGAGGCCCGGGGGCGGGGGGGGAGGGGGCGGGGGCGGGCCCGGCCGCCGCGCTCGGTACCGGCCGCTGGGCCCGGGGACGGCGCTCGGGGAGGGGGGAGGGGGGGTCCCCGCAGGCCCGGCCCCCGCACCCCTCCCCCCCCCCCCGGGGTTACCGGAGCCCCGCCCCCCTCTCCGCCCCCCTCCCCCCCACCCCCCCCCGGTGCGGGGCCGGTGGCACCGGCCGGGCCCACGCGGGACCGGGGCGGGCGGCGACACGTGACCACGCCCCCTCAGCGCTGTCCACGCCTCCCTCGGCGCCGGCCACGCCCCCCGCAGGCTCCGGCCGCGCCCCCTCGGGCCACCGCGCTACCGCCGTCTATATATGGGCATGGCCCGAACGCGGCTGCCTGATTGGCCGGCGCGGTAGTTAAGGGGGCGTGGCAGCAGGCGAGGGGCGGGGCCTGGCGCCGGTCGCGCCGCGGGCGCTTTAAGGGCAAGGTGCGGTGAGGGGGCGGGGCTTGGGGTGAGGGCGAGGCCGGGGGCGGGGCGTGGGGGGCGTGTGCAAAGCATGGGGGGGCATTGGGGTCACCCCATGGGACCCACAGCGGGACCCACAGCCCCATAGAGGGTCCGTGCTGGTCCCACCAGCCCCATAGGGGCTTCATTCTGGTCCTTCCAGCCCCCTATTGGGTCCATTCTGTCCCACCAGCCACACAGGGGGGTCCATTCTGGTCTCACGAGCCCCATAGCGGGTCCACAGTGGTCCCACCAGCTTCATATGGGTCCATACTGGTCCCACCAGCCCCATAGTGTGTCCATACTGGTCCCACCAGCCCCATACCTTGTCCATTCTCATGCCACCAGCCCCATATTGGGTCCATACTGTTCCCACAAGCTCTATAGCATGTCCATTCTTTTCCCACCAGCCCCATAGGGGGTCCATATTGGTCCCACCAGCCCCATAGGGGGTCCTTACTGGCCCCATACCAGCCCCATCAACCTCATACTAGCCCCATACTGACCCCATCAGCCCCATACCAGCCCCATAGCGGCCCCAGCATCCTCGCTAACAGCGCTCTCCTCCCGGCAGCGCCGGCGCCGCGGCGGCTGCCCCAGCAGTGCCATGCAGCCCTGATGGAGCCCAACGCCTTCCCGCAGCTGCAGCTCTGGTGCCCGCGGCCCTTCGGCACCTACAGCCAGAACAAGCCATGCGCCGGCCCCGGCAGCGCCAAGAAACCCTTCAGCCCCTCCTGCCGCCACACCGAGAACACGCCGCCCCCCGGCACTGGCACCGGCACTGCAGAGCCTGCCGCCGCGGCACCGCCGGCACCGCCAACACCAGCGTCAGAGGAGGGCCGGGTGCTGCTGGACACGTGGTACGTCATCAAGCCCGGCAACACCAAGGAGAAGGTGGCTTTCTTTGTGGCGCACCAGTGCGGCGCCCGCGCCAGCACCATGAAGGTGAAGGGCAACTGGGGCAGCGGCAGCTCCAAAGCCAAGCGGCGCCGGCGCTGCCACGAGCCCGTCAAGGCCAAGGTGAGCGCGGCGGGCGCCGGCGAGGAGGCGGCTGAGGCGCCCGAGCTGGTGTCGGTGGCGGAGATGGTGGCGCTGGTGGAGCAGCGCGCGGCGCTGGCGCTGCAGAGCTTCCCCCCGGTGCTGCTGGAGGCGCCGGGTGGCGACGCCAAAGCGCCAAGCGCCGCCGACTGCAGCCGCGTGGCCGAGGCCGTCGCCCACTTCGAGTCGCGGCACCGCGATGGCGCCGCCAGGCCCAACGGCTTGTGCAGGCCTGGCGCTGAATGCACCGCGGCAGCGGCCCCGGCGGCGCCTGGCGAGGTCCGCATCGCCTTCCGCATTGCCAGCGGCCGCGAGCCCCGCGCCGGCCCCGCCGCCGGCCCCGATCCTGGCGGTGCCGCCCGGCCCGGCTGTGTGTTCGTGAGCGGCACCGGCACCGGTGGCCGCGCCAAGGACAAGATCACGTGCGACCTGTACCGGTTGATCAGCCCCTCCCGGGACGTGCTCCCCACCAACGTGGAGCTGCTCCTGGCCGCCGCCGGGCCCAAGGGCGATGGTGGGGACGGCGATGCCAGCACCGCGGTGCGCGGCGAGGGTGCGGCGTCACCGTCGGCCAAGGCGGACACGTGCGAGGGCTCGGCGGAGGCGGCGCCGGGGCGGGATTGTGCCGCCGGCTTTCACGTGGACGTGGTGGTGACTGGCGTCGTGGACCAGTGCGTGTTCTACGGCAAGGACAGCGCCAAGCAGGTGACAGAGGAGACGGTGAGGCTGCCGGCGGCACCCAAGGACGAGCCCTCCCCGCCGCCGCCGCCGCCGCCGGGGCAGCTCTTCCTCTTCCCCATCGCCGACGAACCGGCGGCGGCGGCGGCACCGGACCCGGAGGCGGTGTCGTCGGCGGCCGACCCGTCGCTGTGCCGCTTGTACCGCCACGTGTCCCATGACTTCCTGGAGATCCGGTTCAAGATCCAGCGCCTGCTGGAGCCGCGGCAGTACATGCTGCTGCTGCCGGAGCACGTCATGGTGAAGATCTTCAGCTACCTGCCCACCCAGGCGCTGGCCGCCCTCAAGTGCTCCTGCCACTACTTCAAGTCCCTCATCGAGACCTTCGGCGTCCGCGCCACCGACTCGCGGTGGACCCGGGACCCGCTCTACCGCGACGACCCCTGCAAGCAGTGCCGCAAGCGCTACGAGAAGGGGGACGTGTCGCTGTGCCGCTGGCACCCCAAGCCCTACCACCACGACCTGCCCTACGGCCGCTCCTATTGGATGTGCTGCCGCCGGCCCGACAAGGAGGCGCCGGGCTGCCGCGTGGGGCTGCACGATAACCACTGGGTGCATCCGGCGCCGCGGCGTGACGATGGGAGGTGAAGGGGGAGGGGGGGGAATGGGGGGGTCTGGGGGAGGGCGGGGGGGGTGAGGGGTTGGGGTGATGGAGGAGGAAGAAAAGAAAATGAAAACCAAAAAGAGCGATTTTGGTGTGGAAATGCCGGGGGGGGCAGTTTGGCATGGGGGTGGGGATGCTGGCGCCACGAAGGATGCTGGCCCTGTGGTGATGACCCCATGGAGGATGCTGGCCCCATGGCAATGATCCTACAGAAGGTGCTGGACCCATGGAGGGTGCTGGCCCCATGGCAATGACCCCATGGAGGATGCTGGCCCCATGGCAATGATCCTACAGAAGGTGCTGGAACAATGGAGGGTCCTGGACCCATGGCAATGACCCTATGGAGGGTGCTGGTCCCATGGTGATGACCCCATGGTGGATGCTGGCCTCATGGTAATGGCCTCATAGAGGGCGCTGGCCCCATGGCAGTGCCCCTATGGAGGGTGCTGCCCCCATAGCAATGACCCTATGGAGGGTGCTGGCCCCTTAGCAATGATGCTATGGAGGGTGCTGGCACAATGACAATGATCCTATGGAGGATGCTGGCCCCATAGCAATAACCCTATGGAGGATGCTGGCCCCATAGCAATAACCCTATGGAGGGTGGTTGCCCCATAGCTATATCCCTATGAAGGATGCTGGCCCCATAGCAATAACCCTATGGAGGGTGGTTGCCCCATAGCTATATCCCTATGAAGGATGCTGGCCCCATAGCAATAACCCTATGGAGGGTGCTCGCCCCATAGCAATATCCCTATGGAGGATGCTGGCCCCATAGCAATAACCCTATGGAGGATGCTGGCCCCATAGCAATAACCCTATGGAGGGTGGTTGCCCCATAGCTATATCCCTATGAAGGATGCTGGCCCCATAGCAATAACCCTATGGAGGATGCTGGCCCCATAGCAATAACCCCATGGAGGATGCTGGCCCCATAGCAATAACCCTATGGAGGGTGCTGGCCCCATAGCAGTGACCCCATGGAGGATGCTGGCCCCATAGCAATGACCCTATGGAGGGTGCTGGCCCCATAGCAATAACACTATGGAGGGTGCCGGTGACATCATATCGGGGACACCCCGATCGTCACCGTGACGTCACACGTTGCCCATGACATCACACCGACGCTGCTCCGCCCAGGCTCCGGGCGCGCCGCTCGCGGACCAGAAGGGGGCGGGTCCGAGCCCTCCGCATCGCCCAATCCGCGGCGGCCGCGTCTCCCGCCGGCCCCGCCCCTCGCCATGCGGAAGGGCGCCGCAGGGTCCCGCCGCCCGCGGCCGCGGGTTCGGGGCCCGGCCCGGTCCCGGTCCCGGTCCCGGTCCCGGTCGCGGTGGCCGCTGCCGGGCTCTGCCCCGGCCCCGCCGCTGCCCGCGGCCGCTGCTGCCGCTGCTGGCGCTGGCGGCCGCCGCCGGGCTCCTCTACAGCGCCTGGCCCCGGGGGGAGCGGGACCGCGGCCCGGTGAGCGGGGAGGGGGGGGGGCATCGGGACCCCACGGACCCCAACATCCCTGAGAACCCCCGAGCCCCAGACCCCATCATGGGGGCACCCAGACCCCCCCAGTGGCACCCAGATCTCCCCAATGGCACCCAGACCCCTCAGACCCCATCATGGGGGCACCCAGACCCCTCCAGTGGCACCCAGATCCCCCCAATGGCACCCAGACCCCTCTAGACCCCATCATGAGGACACCCAAACCCCCCCAATGGCACCCAGACCCCTCTAGACCCCATCATGGGGGCACCCAGCCCCCCCCAATGGCACCCAGACCCCTCTAGACCCCATCATGGGGGCACCCAGACCCCCCCAGTGGCACCCAGATCCCCCCAATGGCACCCAGACCCCTCAGACCCCATCATGGGGGCACCCAGATCCCCCCAATGGCACCCAGACCCCTCTAGACCCCATCATGGGGGCGCCCAGATCCCCCCAGTGGCACCCAGACCCCCACAATGGCACCGAGACCCCTCTAGACCCCATCATGGGGGCACCCAGATCCCCCCAATGGCCCCCAGACCCCCTCAGACCCCATCATGGGGGTACCCAGACCCCCCCAATGGCCCCCAGACCCCCCAATGGCCCCCAGATCCCCTCAGACCCCATCATGGGGGTACCCAGACCCCTCCAATGGCACCCAGACCCCCACAGACCCCATTATAGGGGTACCCAGACCCCCTCAATGGCACCCAGACCCCCCGAGACCCCATCATGGGAGCACCCAGACCCCCCCGCACCCCGTTATAGGGGCACCCAAACCACCCCCTCCCCATTTGCCCCCGTTCCAGCTCCCCCCCTCCGTGCCCCCCCCCTCCTCGGACCGGTCCCTGCGGCAGCTCCTGGAGCGCTTGGATCCATCCCGGCTCCAGCAGCGCTTCCTGAGGCCCTTCCTGCGGGAGCGGGTGCCGGGGGGCCGGGGAGCCGCGCCGTGCGCCAGGTAACACCCATTGACCTCCATTGATCCCCACTGATCCCCATTGACCCCCGTTGGGATCCACTGATCCCCGTTCATTGCCATTGACCCCTAATGGTCCTCATTAATCCCTATTGATCCCCATTGATCCCCCATTGATAGACATTGATCGCCATTGATTGCCATTGATACCCATTGATGCCCATTGATACCTCTTTATCCCCATTGACCCCATTGATCCCCATTGACATCCACTGATGATGATGTTGATCCCTATTTGTCCACCATTGATCCCCATTGACCCCCATTGATCCTTGTTGACCTCCGTTGACTCCCATTGACACCCATTGACCCCCATTGATCCCCATTGACACCCATTGACCCCCATTGACCTCCAGTGACCCCACTGATCACTATTGATCCCCCATTGACCCCCATTGATCCCCATTGATCCTCATTGACCTCCATTGACCCCCATTGACCCCTATTGCCCCCCATTGACCCCCATTGACCCCCATTGACCCCTATTGCCCCCCATTGCCCCCCATTGCCCCCCATTGACCCCCACTGACCCCCCATGACCCCACTGATCCCCCTTGCCTAATGCCCCACAGCACATCACCGCCTGCCTGGAGGCGCTGGGCTGGCACGTGGAGCTCGACGCCTTCACCGCGGCCACGCCACGGGGCCCCGTCCCCTTCACCAACGTGGTGGCCACGGCGGCCCCCGGCGCCGCGCGGCGCCTGGCCCTCGCCTGCCACTACGACACCAAGGTGCTGCCGGCGGCCGCCCCCTTCGTGGGCGCCGTGGACTCGGCTGCGCCCTGCGCCGCCATCCTCGAGCTGGCGGCAGCGCTCGAGCGGCCCCTGCGCCGCGCCCGGGATGAGGTGGGCGCCGGGAGGGGGCCCCATGGGGCAGAGTTGGGTCCCCTAGGGGTATAATGGAGTCCCTATGGGGTAGAATGGCGTCCCTATGGGTTGGAATAGGGTCCTTATGGGTTAGAATGGGGTCCCTATGGGCTGTAATGGGGTGCAATGGGTTATAAGGGGGTCTCTATGGGTGATAATGGGGTTCCTATGGGTTATAATGGGGCCCCTATGGGTTATAATGGGGTCTTTATGGGTTATAATGGGCTGAAATGGGACGTAATGCGGTTCCTATGGGTTATAATGGGGTGAAATGGGATATAATGTGTCCTTATGGGTTACAGTGGTGTCCCTATGCGTTATAATGGGGTGAAATGGGTTATAATGGGGTCCCTATGGGTTATAATGGGGTGAAATGGGGCATAATGGGGTGAAATGGGTTATAATGGGGTGAAATGGGCCATAATGAGGGTGAAATGGGCTACAGTGGGATTCCCATGTACCATATTGGGGATCCCATGTCCCACATTGCGCATCCCACATCCCGTATCCCCCATCCCATTATCCCATTATCCCCCATCCTGTTATCCCATTATCCCCCATCCCGTTATCCCATATCCCCCATCCCGTTATCCCGTATCCCCCATCCCGTTATCCCCCATCCCGTTATCCCCCATCCCATTATCCCATTATCCCCCATCCCGTTATCCCATATCCCCCATCCCGTTATCCCGTATCCCCCATCCCATTATCCCCCATCCCGTTATCCCGTATCCCCCATCCCGTTATCCCCCATCCCGTTATCCCCTATCCCGTTATCCCGTTATCCCCCATCTCGTTATCCCATTATCCCCCGTCCCGTTATCCCGTTATCCCCCATCCCGTTATCCCGTATCACCCATCCCGTTATCCCCCATCCCGTTATCCCATTATCCCCCATCCCATTATCCCGTTATCCCCCATCCCGTTATCCCGTATCACCCATCCCGTTATCCCCCATCCTGTTATCCCGTTATCCCCCATCCCGTTATCCCGTTATCCCCCATCCCGTTATCCCATTATCCCGTTGTTACCCTGCAGGGCGCCGAGGCCACGCTGCAGCTCCTCTTCCTGGATGGGGAGGAGGCCTTCGAGGCCTGGAGCGCCACCGATTCCCTGTACGGGGCCCGGCACCTGGCGGCGCGCATGGCAGCCACGCGGCACCGCGGCGGCCCCGGCACCCAGCTCAGCGCCATCGTGAGCCCGGGGTCCCTTTGGGCTTAGTGGGGTCCCTATGGGCACAGGGGGGTCCTTATGGGCACAGGGGGGTCCCTATGGGCACAGTGGGGTCCCTATAGGAACAGGGGAGTCCCTATGGGCACAGGGGGGTCCCTATGGGCACAGGGGGGTCCCTATAGGAACAGGGGAGTCCCTATGGGCACAAGGGGGGCCCCATGGCCATGCCAGTGTCACCGTGGTCATAGTGGTGTCCCCATGGTGCTGTTGGTGTCCCCATGGCCATAGTGGGGTCCCCATGCTGATGTCTCCGTGTTTTCATTGATGTCCCCATGCTCTCATTGCTGTCGCCATGTCCCCACTGATGTCCTCATTGACACCCCCATTGGTGTCCCCACTGCTGTCCCCATTGATGTCCCCATTGACATCCGCCATTAATGTCCCCATCGACATCTCCACTGATACACCCATTGCTGCCCCCATTGATGTCCCCATTGACATCCCCCATTAATGTCCCCATTGACATCCGCCATTAATGTCCCCATCGACGTCCCCACTGATACACCCATTGCTGCCCCCATTGATGTCCCCATTGACATCCCCCATTAATGTCCCCATTGACATCCCCCATTAATGTCCCCGTTGACAACCCCATTGCTGCCCCCACTGATGCCCCATTGCTGCCCCCACTGATGCCCCACTGATGCCCCCACTGATGCCCCATTGCTGTCCCCAGAGCCTGCTGGTGCTGCTGGACCTGTTGGGCGCTCGGGACCCCGCCATCCACAGCCACTTCCCAAGCACCCACCACTGGTTCCTGCGCCTCGTCCACATCGGTGCGCATCGGGGGGGGGCTGTGTGTGGGGTGAAGGACCTGGGGGGGGTGTGGGGCACGGTGGGGGGTCTCAGACCTCACATTCCCCCCTTCCCCCAGAGCAGCGGCTGCGGCGCCTGGGGCTGCTCCACGCCACCCCCCAGGACCCCCCCTTCTTCCGCCTCAGCCCGGCCCCGGGGCCTGTGGAGGACGATCACATCCCCTTCCTGCAGAGAGGTGCGCCTGGGTACCACATCCCACATCCCGTACCCAGTATCCTATATCCCATATTCTATATCCCATATCCTGTATCCCATATCCTGTATCTCATATCCTGTATCCCGTATCCTGTATCATATATTCCATACACCATATCCTGTATCCCATATCCCATATCTGATATCCCATATCCCTATATCCCATATCCTATATCCCAGATCCTATATCCCGTATCCTATACCCCATATCCCATATCCTATATACCACATCCCATATCCCATACCCCATATTCTATATCACATATCTTATATCCCATATCTTATATCCCATATCCAATATCCCACATCCTATATCCCATATTCTATATCCCATATCCCATGTCCCACATCCTATATTCCATATCCCAATCCCATGTCCCATATCCCATACCCCATATATTCCCTATATCCCATTCCCTCTATCCCCTATCCCATACCCCCTACCCCAAATACCCGGTTATCCCGTTGGTGCCGCGCTGTGCCGCAGGGGTGCCGGTGCTGCACCTGATCCCGCTGCCCTTCCCGCCGGCCTGGCACACCCCCGACGACACGGAGCGGAACCTGCACCCGCCGACCCTGGTGGATCTCACCCGCATCCTGCTCGTCTTCGTGGCGGAATTCCTGCACCTCTGAGCCCCCCGCCCCTGCCCGGGAGCCGCATCCGGATCCCCCAAAAAACAGCACCAAAAAACGCCCCAAATCCCAAAAAATTCCCGGTTTATTGCTCGTACCGCCTGGGGGGGGGGAGGGGCAGGAAGGGGGGTGGGGGAGGGGGGATCCCCCGTTTTGCCCCCCCTCCCCCCCACTTTGAGTCAATTCACCCCGTGAGGCCGGCCGGGAATACCGGGAATACCGGGAGCGGGATCCAGTGACGCCGTCACCGCGGGTAAGGCACCGGCGAAGCCAAATGGTGGGGGGGGGGTCAGGGCAGGGGGGGTGGCGTCCATCCCCACAACCATGGGGGGGATCTGGGTGGGATCCGGTGGAATTCCGGTTGGGATGCGGCTGAGTCCTGGTTGGGATGCAGCTGAGTCCTGGTTGGGATCTGGTGGAATTCCAGTTGGAAACCAGTTGGGATGTGGATGAGTCCTGGTTGGGATCCGGTTGGGATCCAGTTGGGATGCGGCTGAGTCCTTGTTGGGATCCGTTTGGGATCCAGTTGGGATGCGACTGAGTCCTGGTTGGGATCTGGCTGAATCCCGGTTGCGATCCAGTTGGGTTGCGGCTGAGTCCTGGTTGGGATCCGGTTGGGATCCAGTTGGGATGAGGCTGAGTCCTGGTTGGGATCCGGTTGGGATCCAGTTGGGATGCGGCTGAGTGCTGGTTGGGATCCGGTTGGGATCCAGTTGGGATGAGGCTGAGTCCTGGTTGAGATCTGGTTGAATCCCAGTTGGGATCCAGTTGGGATGCAGCTGAGTGCTGGTTGGGATCTGGTTGAATCCCGGTTGGGATCCAGTTGGGATGCGGCTGAGTGCTGGTTGGGATTTGGTTGAATCCCAGTTGGGATCCAGCTGAGTGCTGGTTGGGATCCAGTTGAATCCCGGTGGGGACCCAGTTGAGTCCTGGTTGGGATCCTGGTGTTTCACTTGGGATCCAGCTGAGTCCTGATTGGGATCCGGTTGGGATCTGGTTGAGGTTCAGTTGGGATCCGCTTGGGATCCAGTTGAGTCTTGATTAGGATCCGCTTGGGATCCAGTTGAGTCCCTACTGGGATCTGGTTGGGATCCGCTTGGGATCCCGTTGAGTTCCGCTTGGGATCCGCTTGGGATCCAATTGGCTTCACGGCAGAGCCAGCAGCGTGGGGCTGGATGGAGCCCATTGGGGGGGGGGGTCCTGCCCTCTAGGTCCCGTCCCGTCCCCCCCGGCTCCGGCTCCGTCATTCCCGGATGCTGGCGGAGTAGGAAAACTGCGGGAAGTGCGTCCGGTGCTCGCCCTCCGGGGAGCCCAGGGCATCGTCTGCGGGGAACAGCGAGGGGGTGAGGGGGGGGCACCCCCAGACCCCCCCAATGGGAGATCCCAGCACCCCAACCCCCCCCTGGGGGTCCCTGCACCTCAGTGCCCCCAATGGTGCCCAACAGAAGGTCCCAATGCCCCCGAACTGGGGGGGTCCCAGGACCCCCAGACCCCCCCAGTGGTGCCCAGTGGGGGGTCCCAGCACACCCCAAACACCCCCATGGCGGTCCCAGCACCCCAGTCCCCCACACTAGTGCCCAATGGGGGCTCCCAGCCCCTCATCAACGCCCCCATGGGGGTCCCTGCACCCCATAACTCCCCCCAATGGTGCCCAATGGGAGGACCCAGCACCCCCAAACCCATCATATGGAAGCTCCCAGCACCCCTAAACCCCCCCAGTGGTGCCCAATGGAAGCTCCCAGCCCCCCCAACCCCCCCCCATGGTGCCCAATGGAAGCTCCCAGCCCCCCCATGGTGCCCAATGGGAGGTCCCAGCCCCTGTGTGGGTCCCCCCCGCCCCGGGCCCCGCTCACAGCGGTCGGGGGGGGTGATGGTGATGGACTGCGCCGTGAACTCGTCATCGAAGTAGCGGGTGTCGACCTCGGACGTCACCTGCGGCTTGAAGGGGGGCACCAGCTGCGGGGGGGGGGGGCACCCATGAGTGCGGGGGGGCCCTTGGGTGCTGGGGGGTGGTGGGTCTCTTTGGGTGCTATGGGGCCCCCCTGGTTGCTATGGGGGGTTCGGGTCCTTCTGGGTGCTATGGGGGTTTTGGGGTCCCTTTGGGTTTTATGAAGGGGTTTGGGTCCCTCTGGGTGCTATGGGGGGTGTTGGGTCCCTCTGGGTGCTATGGGGGGTGTTGGGTCCCTCTGGGTGCTGTGGGGGGGGTTGGGTCCCTCTGGGTGCTATGGGGGGGGTTTGGTCCCTTTGGGTGCTATGGGAGGGTCTGGGTCCCTTTAGGAGCTGTGGAGGGGTTTGGGTCCCCCTGGGTGCTGGGGGGGGGGTTGTGTTTGGGGTCCCTTTGGGTGCTATAGGAGGGGGGTTTGGTGTCTCTGGGTGCTGGGGGGGGGTCAGGGTGCCCCCGGGGGCCTTCACCTTCCTCTGCACCACGTCCTGCCAGTTGATGGGCGCGAAGAAGCGGTGCTCCATCACCTCCTGCGCGTCCCTGGGCCCCCCCCCGAGCCTGCCCGGGGAACAGGACCGGGATCAGGATGGGGACCGGGATCAGGACCAGGATCAGGATTGGGATCAGGATTGGGATTGGGATCAGGACCAGGATTGGGATTGGGATTGGGATCAGACCCAGCATCAGAACTGGGATCAGGACTGGGATTGGAACCAGGAGCAGGATCAGGACTGGGACCAGGACTGGGATCAGGATCAGGACAAGGACTGGAATCAGGATCAAGCCCAGGACCAGGATGAGGACTGGGATCAGGACCCAGATCAGGACCAGGTTCAAGACCAGGAGCAGGACTGGGACCAGATCCAGGAATGGGATCAGGACCAGGACCAGGCTCAGAACCGGGATCAGGATCAGGACCAGGATTAGGACCATGATCAGGATCATGATCAGATCCAGGACCGTGATCAGGATCAAGACCAGGAGCGGGATCAGGACTGGGATCAGGACCAGGACCAGGATCAGGACCAGGACCGGGATGAGGACCGGGCTCAGGATCAGTCACCTCCCCCCCACCTCACCTCTGCTTGGGGTCCTTCTTGAGCAGCCCGGCCAGCAGGGCCCTGGCGTCGGGCGCGAGGCTGCGGGGGAAGCGGATCTCCTCGAGCAGGATGAGCTCGAAGAGGCGCTCGTGGTCCTGGTTGTAGAAGGGGAGGCGGCCGCAGAGCATCTCGTACATCACCACCCCCAGCCCCCACCAGTCCACGGCGCGCCCGTAGTCGTTGTCCTCCAGCACCTGCGGGGGGGCAGGATGAGGCCCCGGGGTGTTATCGCGACGGATACGGGCAGGGATGCGCTCGCTATGGGGTGTTGCTATGGATACGGGCTATGGGGTTGTTATCCCTATGGATACGGGCAGGGATGCGCTCTTTATGGGGGTGTTGCTATGGATACGGGCTGTGGGGTTGTTATCCCTATGGATACGGGCAGGGATGCGCTCTTTATGGGGGTGTTGCTATGGATACGGGCTGTGGGGTTGTTATCCCTATGGATACAGGCAGGGATACCCTCCCTATGGGATGGATGGAGGCAGGGATGTACTCGCTATGGGGGTGTTGCTATGGATACAGGCTATGGGGTTGTTATCATGATGGATACAGGCAGGGATGTGCTCGCTATGGGGGTGTTGCTATGGATACGGGCTATGGGGTTGTTATCATGATGGATACGGGCAGGGATGCGCTCACTATGGGGTTGTTATTCCTATGGATACGGGCAAGGATATGCTCTTTATGGGGGTGTTGCTATGGATACGGGCTGTGGGGTTGTTATCCCTATGGATACAGGCAGGGATACCCTCCCTATGGGATGGATAGAGGCTGGGATACCCTCCCTATGGGGGATGGATAGAGGCTGGGATACCCTCCCTATGGGGGTGTTATCACTATGGATACAGGCAGAGATGTGCTCGCTATGGGGGTGTTATCCCTATGGATACGGGCATGGATACCTCCGGCGCCAGGTACTCGGGGGTGCCACAAAAGGTCTTCATGGTGGCGCCGTCGCTGATGCCCTCCTTGCAGAGGCCGAAGTCGGTGATCTTGATGTGCCCGTCCTTGTCCAGCATCAGGTTTTCCAGCTGGAAAAGAAGGAATAGGGATGGAGCGGGAAGGATGCAGCCCCCACTGCACAAAGCTCAGGGAGGGAAGCAGAACCAGGATCAGGATTGGGACCAGGATCAGGATCTGGACTGGGGCCCAGATAGGGACCGGAATCAGGACTGGGACCAGGATCAGGATCAGGATTGGGACTGAGAGAGGGACCGGGATCAGGATCAGGACCGGTACCGGGATCAGGATCGGTACCGGGATCAGGGTCAGGACCGGTACTGGGATCAGGACTGGAACCAGGGTAAGGAACAGGCCCAGTACCAGGACTGGGACCAGGATCAGGACCAGAATCAGGATTGGGACCAGGAACAGCATCGGGACAGGGATCGAAATTAGGATCAGGATCAAGACCAGGACCAGGATTGGGATCGGGATCAGACCCAGTACCAGGATCAGGATCAGATCCAGGACTGGGATCAGGATTGGGATCGGGACCAGGCGCAGGAGGGCCAAGGCAAGGGCTGAAGTGGCAGCGGTACCTTGATATCCCGGTACACCACATCCCGGGAATGGAGGTATTCCAAGGCCGAGACGATCTCGGCGCCGTAGAAGCGAGCCCGATCCTCGGTGAAGACGCGTTCCCTCGAGAGGTGGAAAAAGAGCTGGGAAAGGGCAGGGAAAACGGGAGAATCGGGATCAAGGAAGGCTTTAAAACGCTCCCCAATCCCTGTGGATGATGGGGAACGCTCCTGAAGGGAGACTTCAGGGATAAAGCGGGATACACTGGGATAAAGGGGGGCAGCTCCCACCTCGCCACCGTTGGCGTATTCCATGACGAAGCAGAGGCGGTCGTTGGTCTGGAAAGCGTATTTCAGGGCCTGGAAAAGGGGGATTTTAGGGAAGCTCCATAGGGATGGAGGGGCTGGGGCGGGGGGGGGCGGTGCTTACGGTGAGGAAGGGGTGCCGGGTGTTCTGCAGCACCCGGCTCTCGGTCACGGTGTGAGCCACTTCATCCTGGGAAGGGAGGTGCAGTCAGTGCCGGGATCCGCAGGGAACGCCGGGGTGATCCCGGTGCGGATCCACGCGGATCCCGGCCCCACCTTGGCGATGATGACCTCCTTCCGCAGGATCTTCATGGCATAGTAGCGCCCGGTGGCCTTTTCCCGCACCAGGATGACCTTCCCAAAGGTCCCTTTTCCCAGGAGCTTCAGGTAATCGAAGTCGTTCATGGTCTGGGAATGGGAAAAGCCCAGAATTCACGGATCCGGGATGGGAAAAGCCTGTAACAAAGCTTTATCCCGTGGACCGCTCCCATTCCCGCCCCCGTTCCCACTCACAGCCTTGGCGCGGGATTTGCCCATGGCCACCTCCATCTCCTCGGCGCCGGGGCCGTCCATGGATCCGCACTTGTATCCCATGGGATCCACCTCTGGCTCCTGCTGCTTGAGGCTGTTGGCCACCGTCTGGATCGCGCGCATCCACTCCTCGCTAGGGGATGGGAAGAGGGATGAGATGAGGGAGCCTGGGGGGGGGGTTGTTGGTTGCCCGCCCCGCTCCCCCACCTCCCCCCATCATTCCCATGGGAATGCAGCATTCCCGCACCGCTCCTCCGGGGTATCCACGTGGAACGTCCTCTCGATGACCGTTGTCCATTGCAAGCAGCGGATGACGAAGGTGTTGGGGCGCGGGCGCTCTGTCTTCATCAGCTGGCACTCTGCGTTCCAAGCAGGATGCTTTGGGAGCAAGGATCCGCATCCCAGATCCCAGCACCGGGGAGCAGGGCAGGAGGCCCCCATCCAGGGGGCTGCACGGTCCCTGCCCTCCCTTCTCCTCGTGTGTCCCATGGACCAGAGACCAACGTCCCCATAGAGCTGCCCTCAGGACCCCAAAGATGCTGCCAAGATGCTCAGCAGGGTCCCAACACCTCATGGACCACCAACACTGCATCCCCCATAGCCCAGCATCCCCTCTATGGGTACCAAGGATGCTCCCAACACCTCATGGACCACCAAGGCCACATCCCCCATAGCCCAACGTGTCCCCTATGGGTACCAAGGATGCTCCCAACACCTCATGGACCACCAAGGCCACATCCCCTATAGCCCAACGTGTCCCCTATGGGTACCAAGGATGCTCCCAACACCTCATGGACCACCAAGGCCACATCCCCCATAGCCCAACGTGTCCCCTATGGGTACCAAGGATGCTCCAATGACCTCATGGACCACCAAGGCCGCAACCCCCACAGCCCAACGTGTCCCCTATGGGTACCAAGGATGCTCCCAACACCTCATGGACCACCAAGGCCACATCCCCCATAGCCCAACGTGTCCCCTATGGGTACCAAGGATGCTCCAATGACCTCATGGACCACCAAGGCCACATCCCCCATAGCCCAACGTGTCCCCTATGGGTACCAAGGATGCTCCCAACACCTCATGGACCACCAAGGCCGCAACCCCCACAGCCCAACGTGGCCCCCCCCAGCCCCACTGCCCCCCCTTTACCGGCCACAGAGAAGTTGTTGAGGGGGGCAGCGCCTGCTCCGGGCTCTCCGGCCGCTCCTTGTATCCAATGAAGGAGCCGTCGCTCTTGAGCAGGAAGTAGCGGGGCCGCCACGTTTTGATGTATTCCCCTGGGAATTTGGGATGCGGGGATTTAGGATGGGGGAGGTTGGGATGCGGGAAGCTGGGATGGGAAGCACAGACACACACACACCCCCCCCCCCATTGCTGCTGGTCTCACCTCGCTTGTGCAGCCACCCCTCCTTCACCACCAGCACCTCGGTCATGGCGGCGCCGGGGCTAAGGCTGGCCAGGACCTGCAGATGGGAATGGGAATGGGATGGAAATGGGATGGGAATGGAATGGGAATGAGATGAGAATGGGAATGGGATGGGAGTGGGATGGGAATGGGATGGGAATGGGATGGGAGTGGGATGGGAATGGGATGGGAGTAGGATGGGAGTGGAATGGGATGGGAATGGGATGGGAATGGGATGGGAGTGGGATGGGAATGGGATGGGAATGGGATGGGAGTGGGATGGGAATGGGATGGGAATGGGATGGGAGTGGGATGGGAATGGGATGGGAGTAGGATGGGAGTGGAATGGGATGGGAATGGAATGGGATAAAAAGGATTCAGCCATTCCCATCCCTTGGGATATGGATCCCCCACTGAGTGACCCCAACACCCCGCAGCCATAGGGGGGAAGAAAGCACACCCCAAACCCCTTCAGCATGGCTCCATGGGGCCCCCAGAGCCTGCATGGGCCCTATAGAACACCCCCAGATCTTCCTGGGGCCTTATAGAGCCACCCCAGCACCTGCATGGACCCTACAGAACCACCCCATTGCATGCATGGGCCCTATAGAACCCCCCCATTGCCTGCATGGCCCTACAGAACACCCCCAGATCTTTCTGGGGCCCTATAGAGCCACCCCAGCACCTGCATGGACCCTACAGAACCACCCCATTGCCTGCATGGCCCTATAGAACACCTCCAGACATGCATGGACCCTACAGAACCCCCCCATTGCCTGCATGGGCCCTATAGAACCACCCCATTGCCTGCATGGCCCTATAGAGCCCCCATAGCCCCCCCCATCGCAGCGCGTGGTTCGCTCCCCGCCGCATCCCCGACCCCGCGGCGGGCGAGTCCATTGCGAGGCCATAGGGAGGGGGGGGAAAGGGGTCAGAGCGCGGCCCCCCCCCCCCCTCCCCCCCCCCGCGGAGGGGCGCGGGTGGTGCAGTCCCCATGGTGACCGCTGGGGGCGGGCGAGTCCATGGCGCTGGCGGGGGGGGGGGGGGGGTCGGGTCCTCACCTGTCATGGACGCCGCGGGCCCCGCCGGCTCCCGCCGCTCATCCCGGTGCAACGGCGCGTCGGGAGGCGGAAGCGGAAGAAGCGGAAGCGGAAACGGAAGCGGGCGGTGGCGGCGGGACACGGAACCGGAGGGGGGGGACCGGACACGGAGATGGAACGACCCCGCTCGCCTCCAAGCGGCCGCGCTGCGCATGCGCCGACGGAAAGAACGCATGCGCGCGAAGAGCAGCCCCGCCCCTCGGCGCGCAGGCGCAGTGCTCATGAAAACACCTTTGAAGCATCGGATTTGCATCTAATTTGCATAAACAGAACTATTTCCACGCTTTATTGCCAAAAAAGGTCAAAAATGGGGGGGAAAAACCCCCACAGCACTCGGGTCACACACCCCCACCCCCCAAAAAGGGAAGGGAAACGCCCCCAAATTGGGCCAAAACTGGGCAAAAGCAAGAAACTGGGAATTTGGGTGGGAAACTATGGAAACTGGGGGATTTTGGTATGAAAAATGAATGGATCGGTGAATTTTTGCATTAAAACCGAGGGAATTGATGAACTTCACATTAAAAACAACGGAATTGGTGATTTTTTCTAATAATAATTAGGAAATTGTGAGATTTTGTCCTAAAATGGTGATTTTTTGCAGAAAAACGAAGGAATTGGTGAATTTTCATGTTAAAAATGAAGAAACTCATGAATTTTCATATTAATAGTGAAATTGGTGAATTTTTGTATTAAAAGTGAAGGAATTGGTGAATTTTCATGTTAAAAATAAAGGAATAGGTAAATTTCCGTGTTAAAACTGAAATTGGTGAATTTTTGTATTAAAAATGAAATAATCAGGAATTTTTGCATTAAAAATAAAAGAATTGAGGTTTTTTTGTTAAAAACAAGGGAATTGGTAAATTTGCCCACTGAAAATGAAGGAATTTAGGAATTTCATATGAAAACAAACAAATTGGTGAATTTTTATCAAAAAAATGATGGAATTGGTGAATTTTTGCATTAAACCCCAGGAACTGGTGAATTTTCCCATTAGAAATGAAGGAATGGTTTTCTTTTGGCATGAATACAAAGAACTCCCATTTTTCCCTAGGAAACCCTGGGAATTGGCAGATTTCTCATCCCAAACTTCCCAGCTTCGTTTTTGGGGAGAAAAAAGGCATTTTTTGGGGGGGGGTTGCAGCAGAACCAAAGAAACCAGGGAACTTTGGGGAAACAGAACTGGGGGAAAATAAATAAATGGAGGAAAAGTGCCCGGATTTGGGGGGGAAAAGGAGGAATCCCAGGGAAAGGCCCCGTCCGGTGGAGCCGGCGGGAATTAAGGCAGTTTTTTGGGGGGGTTTTGCTGGTTTTTGAGCCCCCCCCAGTGGTTTTTTTTTAAGGTTTTGGGGTGTTTTTCGGGAACGCCGCTCCAGACTCCATCCCAATGGATTCCATCCCCCCGGATCCATGCATCCAGGGAGAAAGCAAGCGGCAAGGGAAGGGAAAACCAAGGCAAGGCCAGGCTGGGCACGGAGGTCTCCGGGCGAGAATTCCTCAAAACGGGAAAAGAACGGGAATACTGGGGGGAACCCCAGGGTTGAGCGGCAGGGAGAGGATGGGGAGCGATGATTTGGCTGGATTTGCCCAGATTTGGGCAGGGAATCCCTTGGGAAGGGTTTTCCTCCTCCTCTTCCCTCCGGTTTTCCTATGGGATTAGTGTTTCCCGGTGGGATCAAGCCTTCCACTATGGGGTTAAGCCTTTCCCTACGGGGTTAAGCCTTTCCCTATGGGATCAAGCCTTTCCCTATGGGATCAAACCTTTCCCTATGGAGTTAAGCCTTTTCCTATGGGATTAAGCCTTTCCCTATGGGATCAAGCCTTTCCCTATAGGATTAAGCCTTTCTCTACGGGATCAAGCCTTTCCCTGTGGGATTAAGCCTTTCCCTATGGGATTAAGCCTTTCCCTATGGGATCAAGCCTTTCCCTATTGGATTAAGCCTTTCCCTGCGGAAAACCCCTCCTCCATAGGGCTCAACCCTTTCCCCATGGGGGGGGGGGGGGGGGGGCGCGATCCCATGGGATGGCGCTGCCCGGATCCCACGGATCTCAATCCGATTTCTTTCCCAAGCGCTGGAAGACGCTGACGGAGCCGGCGCTGTCCATCCTGGCCTCGCTGGAGCTGCTCACCTTCCCGCAGCCCCAAGTCCTCCGGATCATCACCCGGCATTCCCGCTTGGATTTATCCCTGCCGCCGCCGCCGCTGCTGCTGCTCACGCCGTCCTCGCCCTCTCGCCCTTCTCCCGCTGGCGCGATCCCGGCAGCATTCCGCAGGCTGGGAACGGGCTTCGCCTCCGAGCTGCTGGCTTTGGCCTTCACCGGCATTCCCGGCTCCGTGATTTCCTTCCGGGAAGCGCTGGGTTTCTTCAGGACCCCGGCGTAGGGAAGCACGGAGCTGTCGTCATCGTCGTCGTCGTCGTTATCCATGGATTTATCCCGCAGGGAATCTCCCAGGCGGCTGAAGACGCCGGTGGGCTGAGGGCAAAGGGATGCAGCACCTGTCAGCGCCCGCATCCCAGCTCCATTGCCATTCCCGACGGGATGCGGGATGGAATGAGCCATGCGGGAATGGGGCCGGCTCCCAGGAATTCCCACTCTCTCCTGGGTTGCTGGAGGGGGTTTGGGATCTTCCACATCCCGCGGGAAGAGGGGGAAACACCTCCCAGATTCCCTTCGAATTCCAGGCAGGAATTCCCCTCACCTTCCCTCCGGCAGCCGCGTCCCCCCTCGCCTCGGCTCCCAAGCGGTCGAAGACGGACGTCCTGGGCAGCCCTGTGGGATGGAACGGAACAAGGTGGGATTGGGGATGGATGGGGATGAACTGGGAATACTGGGATGGGAATTCCCTGCCGGTACCTTTGGCTGCTTGCTGCTGCGCCAGGATCTTCCTTGTCCTCGGCGTGGTGCCCTTGGGCATGGTGATGATGTACTTCCCTTCCATCTCGGCCGTCACCCGGCGCCGCTTCACCGGGATCGATGGAATTCCGGCGGCGGCATTCCCTAAACCTGCTGGGATGGAGGGAAAACAAGGAGTTTAATGGGAAATGGGATGGGAAAAGCACTTCCCAAGTGTTGGAGGAGGAGTTTAATGGGAAATGGGATGGGAAAAGCACTTCCCAAGTGTTGGAGGAGGAGTTTAATGGGAAATGGGATGGGAAAAGCCCTTCCCGGCACCATTCCCGGCGGGATCAGCCCTTTCCCTACCTGCCTTCGCTGCCGCTGGCTGGTTGGGAACGGTGACGGAGATCTTGGAGCCGTGGGGCTGGAGTGGGGCAGCGGGAACCGGATCCCGGCTCAGGCTGTTGGCAATCATCCGGCTGGCAGCTACGGGGGGGGGATAGGGAGCATTCCCATGGGATGGGACAAATCCCAGCAGGAATCCCTTCGGAGAAGGGCCTGGGGGGGTGGGTGAGGAAGGAAGAGTGGAAGTGCCCCTGCCCCTTGCTTGGACCTGGGTGAGCTTTGAGGTCCACCCCATCCCATTCCATGCTTCCATGGGCAGTATCCCTGCGGAATGCCGCCCAAGGAGGAGACCCTGGCTCACCACTGTTGGTGTTGCGGCGCAGCTCCGCTTGGACCGGGGGCGAGCTGGGAAGGAGCAATTCCGTGGCTGCTTTGCACATCTCCTGAGGGAAGAAAGTCATGGAAAACCAAAGGAAACTCATGGAAAACCAAAGGAAAACCATGGAAAACCACAGGAAAATCATGGCAAACCGAAGGAAAACCATGGAAAACCCAAGGAAACCCACGGAAAACCAAAACAAATTCATGGAAAAACAAAAGAAACTATGAAACACCAATGGAAAACCAGGGAAAACCAAAGGAAATTCATGGAAAAACAAAGGAAATCCATGGAAAAATGAACGAAAACCATAGAAACCCCATAGAAAACCAAAAGAAACTCATGGAAAACGAAAGCAAATTAACGGAAAACCAAAGGAAACTCATGGCAAAACAAAGGAAATCCATGCAAAAATGAAGGAAACCCATGGAAAACCCAAGGAAACTCATGGAAAACCAAAGCAAATCCATGGAAAATGCAAGGAAACCGACGGCAACTCCCAGCTTCCCATGGGAAGAGCCCATTCCCATGCCCGTACCTGCCTGTAGACCACCTTGGCGTGCTTGAGGATGGCGATGACGTCACCGACCACGGTGATGCCCAGCTCGTTCATCAGCTCCTTGGTGAGATCCAGGAGCATGTTCTTCCGGATCCTGCCCTCGGGAATACCGCAGGGGTGTCCCCATGGATCCCGGCTCCATCCCTATGGATCCGTCCGTGGGGATGCATGGAAGGGGGGGGTACCTGTTATCCACAAACATGACGGCGTAGCTGACGGCAGGGCCCGGCGGGATCCCGGCTTCCTTGAAGAACTGGATCCACTCGGATGTGGCTGCAGTGGGACAAGGGGGATCCCATGGGATGGGGGTCAATGGGAATGGCAGGGGGGATGGGGGGGAGGTGGGGCGGGGGGGGGGCTCACCCATCGTCATGGACACCATGGTGGGGCCACGGCGTCAGGTGGCAGCGCCGGGAGCGGCCTGGGAGGGCACAGGAGAGCAGCCCCATAGAGACCCCCCCTGCCCCACAGAGACCCCCCCTGCCCCATAGAGACCCCCCTGCCCCATAGAGACCCCTCTGCCCCACAGAGACCCCCCCTGCCCCATAGAGACCCCTCCTGCCCCATAGACACCCCCCTGTCCCACAGAGACCCCTCCAGCCCCATAGAGACCCCCCTGCCCCATAGACACCCCCCTGTCCCACAGAGACCCCTCCAGCCCCAGAGAGACCCCTCTGCCCCATAGAGACCTCTCTGCCCTATAGAGACCCCTCCAGCCCCACAGAGGCCCCTCTGCCCCATAGACACCCCCCTGTCCCATAGAGATCACTCCGGCCCCATAGAGACCCCCCTGGCCCCATAGACTCCTCCTGCCCCATAGGCCCCCCCTTATCCCCTCCTCCCGCCCACAGACCCCCCTCCCGCCCCACAGAGACCCCTTATCCCCTCCTCCGGCCCCATAAACCCCCCTTATCCCCTTCTCCCGCCCACAGACCCCCCTCCCGCCCCATAGAGACCCCTTATCCCCTCCTCCTGCCCCATAAACCCCCCTTCTCCCCTTCTCCCGCCCCATAGACCCCCCTCCTGCCCCATAGGGCCCTCTTAACCCCTCTTACTGCCCCATACACCCCCCTCCTGCCCCACAGACCCCACTTATCCCCTCCTCCCACCCCATAGGCTCCCGTTATCCGCCCCATAGCCCCCCATAGCCCCCCATTGCCGCCCCTCACCTCTCCGCTCCCGCCGCGCCCCATCCCGCCGCCGCGCCGGGCCCCACCGGAAGCCCCTGTCACGGAGCGCCGGAAATGACGTCATCAGCGCTCGCCCTCCTGGTTGGTCGCAGGTAGGGGGACGCTCTAGGCCGCGGCGGCGCGGGAGAGACAACGGGCGGGACGACCATAGAGAGGGAGGGGGCGAGGGCGCCCCCAAGCGGGCGGAGCTGGGGGCCGCCGCCGGGGCCTCCGGTACCGGGGTGAAGGGGCCCGAGCCCGGTCCTGGCCCTAAAAGGGTCCCTAAACCCCAAACTGCCCTAAAATGGACCAAAATTGTTTTTTTTTACCTCAAACCTGGCTCTAAACCCGACCCTGACCTAAACACAGCCCTAAAGAGAAACCGGCCCTGAAACGGGGCGAAATGGGGTTCAGTGGGGCAGAATGGGGCTAAATGGGGCTAAATGTGATTCAATGGGGCTAAATGGGGCTGAATGGGTCTGAATGGGGCTAAATGGGGATAAATGGGGCTAAATGGGCCTAAATGGGGCTGAATGGGGATAAATGGGGCTAAATGGGGTAAATGGGGCTAAATGGGGGTAAATGGGGTTCAATGGGGCTAAATGGGTCTGAATGGGGCTAAATGGGGTTCAATGGGGCTGAGTGGGGCTGAATGGGGCTAAATGGGTCTGAATGGGGCTAAATGGGTCTGAATGGGGCTAAATGGGGTTCAATGGGTCTGAATGGGGGTAAATGGGTCTGAATGAGGCTAAATGGGGCTAAACGGGGCTCAATGGAGCTAATTGGGGCTAAATGGGCCCGACCCCTTTTCCCAACCCCTTTTCCCGACCTCTTTTCCCAACCCCTTTTCCCGATCCCTGGAACCCTCCGGGCGCCTTGGGAAGGATCCGGATCCGGATCCGGTTGTTCCTGTTCCAGCCCGGCGCCGGGATCGGGATGCGGCCCCACAGCGCCTACAAGCAGGTACAGGCCCGGTGGGGGGACCCCCATCCCCACCCTGCTGACACTTGGCGGGGGGAGGCACCTTTCCATATGGATCCCACTGGGATTTGGGATCCATTCCCTGCCTCCCATCCCAGCTGCAGCCGCTGCCCCAGGCTGACTGCAGGGCCCTTGGAGTCAATGGAATTCCTCACTTCTGGAATGCCGACCCCCCCCTGCCCACCCAGCGCTGCCGCTGGGGGGGGGCCCCCGCTTTGCTCCTCGCCCTCCTCCTCCTCCTCCTCCTGTTCCTCCTCCTCCTCCTCCGGCTCGGACCCGAGCGGAGCCATGGGGCTTGTGGCGATGCCAGAGCCTGCGGAGCCTCGTGCCAGTGAGAGGGGATGGGGGGGGCAGGACCCATGGATGCCATCCCATTGGCCCCATCCCATTCCCCCATCCCACTGCCCCCATCCCACTGCCCCCATCCCATTGCCCCCATCGCATTGCCCCCAACCCATTGGAACCATCCCATTCCCCCATCCCACTGTCCCCATCCTATTGGCCATCCCATTGCCACCATCCCATTGCCCCATCCCATTGTCCCCATCGCATTGCCCCCAACCCATTGGAACCATCCCATTGTCCCCATCCCATTGCCCCATCCCATTGCCCCCATCCCATTGTCCCCATCCCATTGGCCATCCCATTGCCCCATCCTATTGCCCCAATCCCATTATCCCCATCCCATTGCCCCCATCCCATTGCCCCATCCCATTGCCCCATCCCATTGCCCCCATCCCATTGCCCCCATCCCATTGCCCCATCCCATTGCCCCATCCTATTGCCCCCATCCCATTGCCCCCATCCCATTGTCCCCATCCCATTGCCACATCCCACTGCCCCCCTCCCATCCCTAGGATCGTCCTTGTGGAGACCATTCCAGAGGGAATGAGCTTTGGTGCCGGCTCCCCGCCGAACCCCTCCACCTTTTCCACCTGGATGCAGCTCCTGGGCTCGGTCCGGCACAGCCTGGACATCGCCTCCTTCTACTGGACCATGACCAACGCCGACACCGGCACCGCCGAGCCCTCGGCCGCCCAGGTCCCATTCCCGCTTTCCCCCCCCATTCCCAAGGGGTTTTCCCCCTTTTCCTGCCCTTTTCCATGCCGAACCCCCCCTTTTGCCGGTGCAGGGTGAGCAGATCCTGCAGGAGCTGCTCCGGTTACCGGAGCGCGGTGTCGCCGTCCGCGTCGCCGTCAGCCGCCCATCGGCGAAGGCACCACTCAATGACCTCCTGGCGCTGGAGCAGAGCGGTGAGGGATGGAAACACCCCAAAACTGAGTTGTTCTGCCCCAAAAACGAGGGGTTCTGCCCCAAAACCAGGGTTTCTGCATCAAAACTGAGTTGTTGTGCCCCAAAACTGAGTTATTCTGCCTCAAAACCAAGGGGTCTGCCCCAAAATCAAGGGTTTCTGACCTAAAACCGTTGTTTCTGCCCCAAAATCATGCTTTCTGCCCCAAAACCAAGGGGTTCTGCCCCAAAACCATTGTTTCTGCCCCAGAATCATGGGTTTCTGCCCTGAAACCATGGGTTCTGCCCCAAAACCAAGGGGTTCTGCCCCCAAACCATGCTTTCTGCCCCAAAACCATGCTTTCTGCCCCAAAACCATGGTTTCTGTCCCCAAACCATGCTTTCTGCCCCAAAACCATGGTTTCTGCCCCAAACCCATGGCTTCTGCCCCGAACCCCTGGGTCCTGCCCCCCTGCAGGCGCCGCGGTGCGCACCGTGGACCTGCCGCACCTGACGGGGGGGGTGCTGCACACCAAGTTCTGGCTGGTCGACGGCACCCACCTCTATGTGGGCAGTGCCAACATGGACTGGAGGTCCCTGACCCAGGTGAGCGGCGCCGGCCGGTGCCAAACCCACGCCGAGCATCACCGGTGCCGTGCCAAAAGGCTGAAGCCGACCCCGTGCCGGTGCCGCAGGTGAAGGAGCTCGGCGCTGCTGTCTACGACTGCCCCTGCTTGGCCCAAGACTTAGGCAAGATCTTCGAGGCCTATTGGGCTCTCGGCGTTGCCGGCGCCACCATCCCGGTGCCGTGGCCGGCGAATTACTCCACTGCTTTCAACGCGGAGACGCCGCTGGAGCTGCGCCTCAACGGCACCGCCGCCGCCGTCTACTTCTCGGTACCTCCCAACCCCTTCTTGTCGCCGTGCCCGGTGCCGCGGTGAGCGCCGGCAGCACCGGCACTGAGCCCATGGCCGTGCCGCAGAGCTCCCCGCCGCCGCTTTGTGCCGCCGGGCGCACCGCGGACCTCAGCGCCCTGCTCAGCGTCATCGATGCCGCCGAGGCCTTCGTGGATGTTGCGGTGATGAGTTTCCTGCCCACCACCGAGTTCTCCCACCCACAGAGGTCCGGGTGCGGCCGCGGTGGTGCCGGGGGCACAGGGCCACTGCCAGTGCCAGTGCCCAAGCCGTCCCCCCCCCCCCCCCATAGGTTCTGGCCAGCGATCGATAATGGGCTGCGGCGAGCCGTGGTGGAGCGGCGCGTCAGGGTGCGGTTGCTGGTGGGCTGCTGGCGGCACAGCCAGGCCACCATGTTCCCCTTCCTCAAGTCACTGGCGGCCGTCGCCGACAACAGGACCCGTTACAGCGTGGCCGTGGTGGGTATCGTGGTGTGGCCATGGTGGTGTGGTCATGGTGCGTATCGTGGTGTGGTCGTGGTGGGTATCATGGTATGGCTGTGGTGGTGTGGTGGTGGTGGGTATCATGGTGTGGTGGTGGTGGGTATCGTGGTGTGGTCATGGTGGGTATCATGGTGTGGTTGGGGGTATCACGGTGTGGCTATGGGGCGTACCACAGTGCAGCCATGGGGCCAGTGCTGGTGCCTGACCGTGGGCTCCCTCCCCTCAGCGCCTCTTCATGGTGCCTTCGAGTGCGGCGCAGGCGCTGATCCCCTACGCCCGGGTCAACCACAACAAGTACATGGTGACGGAGGCGGCCGCATACATCGGTGAGCGCGGCACCGCCGGGGCTCTGGGGATGGTTTTGGGGCGTCCCCCCCCACCTTTCTCACCCCAAACCTCACCGCAGGGACCTCCAATTGGTCCGGTGATTACTTCACCCAGACGGCAGGCTCGGCGCTGGTGATCAACCAAACGGTGAGTGCCACCGGTACCGGTACCGGCGCCGGCACCATCCGGGAGCAGCTGCAGGTGGTGTTTGAGCGGGACTGGAGCTCCCAGTACAGCGCTGACATCGGGGATGTCGAGCGCTGGCAGAGCCACTGCGGCTCCCGGTAGGCCCCGGGGAACCGTGGGCACCGGCAGCACCGAATCCGGGCCTGTTTGGGCTGAAAATTGCACCAAAACTCCTGATTTTCGCTGCTCTTTTGCCTTGTGGATGGGGGGGGGGGGGGGGAGGCTCTTTGGGGCAGCACCGGGGGAGGAGCTGAGAGACCCTGATGGGGGATGCTGGAACCTGGAACCGAGTCCAGCCACCCAAACCCAGCTCCAGGCACCAAAACCCATCCCCAGGCACCAAAACCCAGCTCCAGGCACCAAAACCCATCCCCAGGCACCAAAACCCATTCCCAAGCACCAAAACCCATTCCCAAGCACCAAAACCCAGCTCCAGGCACCAAAACCCAGCTCCAGGGACCCAAACCCCCCCCCATCCCATTGAACCCCATCCCCACTTCCCCACACAAACCACCACATCCCCACCCCACCCCCCGACACTGTCAGGGCCGATTTTGGGGTTAAACCTTTATTGCAGCCAAGCCAAGAGCAAGAAGCTGGGGGGGGGATGTGTGTCCGTCCCCCCCCGTGTTAATGGCATCATCCAAAAGCTTCAAACAGCCCCAAAAGAGCCGGATTTTGGGGGGGGGGGTGTTAAGGATGCTAAGGGGGGGTCCCGACCAGCCCCCCCCCCCCCCCCAGTCCATGGGGCGGGGGTTCATGGGGGGGGGGTTCCTCAGCGCCCCCCACAGAGCGCAGGGCTCAGCTTGGGGGTCCCCGCATGGAGCTGGGGGGGCCCGGGAGGGCAGAGCTCGACCTCGGGGATGTGGAGCCTCCGCACCCCCCCCTTATGCTGGGGGCTTGGGGGGGGGGTCGGGGGGGAGAAACCCACCTTGGGGACCCAGCGCCGGGCTTTGCCCTCCCCATTGGGGCGGCCCGGGGGGGGGATGCTCTTCCCCCCCCCCTCCGGCCTCATCCTCCCCGTGCCGGTCCCGAACCGGGGCATTTTGAGCCCCCCCCAGCGCCCCGGTTCCGCCTCCAGCCCCGGCGGGGCCAGCTCCAAGCCCGGCACCTTCAATCCCCCCCCCGCATCCTCCGCTCCCTCGAAGCAGCGGGGTCCCGGTGCCAGCAGCGCCCGCAGCGCCCCGGGGGACCCCGGCACCGCTTTGGGGTCCCCCCCGCTGCGCAGATCGGGGCTGGAGCCCCCGAACCGCCGCAGCTTCACCCCCGCCTCCGGTCCCGGTGGCAGCCTCGGGAGCGACGGAGACCGGCGCCGGCCCGGGGGGGCACCGGGACCGCGGCACCGAGCGGAGCCAGCGACAGCTTCGGGACCCTCGGCCCCGGCCCGGCTCCGACCGAGGCCCCGGCTCCGAGCTTGCCCAGAGCCAGCCCGACCCGGGGCAGAGCGAACCGGGAGAGCCTGGGTTTAACGGCCCCGGTGCCCCCCGGTGCGTCCGGTTTGAGCTTGCGGAGCCCTTCGGTGCCCATGGGCAGCGCCAGCGCCACCTCCACCCGCGGCACCGCGATCCCGAGCGACGGCACCGCCTCCAGGAGCCCCAAACGGGCCGGCGTTACCGGTAAGGGCGGCTCCGGGGCTCTCGGTTCCGCTTTGGGCAGCAGCTCCACGGCGGGGATGGGCACGGACGGGAGGCGGAGGCCGCCGAGCGCGTCCCCGTCGCCGGCTTTGCCCTGGGGCTCCGGTACCGGTAGCACCGGCACCGCCACCTCCACGGCGGGGAAGCGGGCGCCGCCGGGGAGCTCCGCTTTAACCGGTGGCTCCACCATGGCCCCCCCGCCCGCTGCTTCCTTCACCGTTAAGCGGGGCCGCGCTGGCACCGGAGCGGGGGGGGCCGCGGGGACCGCTTCGGCCTCGCTGCGGCTCTTCCCCAGCTTGGGAAGTTTGGGAAGCGCCAGCTCCAGGGACGGGGCCGACGGAGGCTGCTTGGGAACGGGCGGGATGGGAACGGGCTGCGGGGGGACAGGGCAGCGGGGATCCTGCTCCCAGTGTCCATAGGGAGCAGGGAGCATCCCGCTTCCCACTCCCGTGTCCATAGGGAACAGTGAGCATCCCGCATCCTGCTCCCGTGTCCATAGGGACCACAGAGCATCCCGCATCCCGCTCCCGTGTGCATAGGGAGCAGGGAGCATCCCGCTTCCCACTCCCGTGTCCATAGGGAACAGTGAGCATCCCGCATCCTGCTCCCGTGTCCATAGGGACCCCCCAGCATCCCGTATCCCTCTCCCGTGTCCATAGGGACCCCCCAGCATCCCGTACCCCGCTCCTGAATCCATAGGGACCTCTGAGCATCCTGCATCCCATTCCCATGGGCATAGGGACCACAGAGCATCCTGCATCCCTATCCCATGTCCATAGGGACCACAGAGCATCCCGCATCCCTCTCCCGTGTCCATAGGGATCACGGAGCATCCCGCATCCCCCTTCCGCACCCATAGGACCCCCCTCAGCATCCCGCCCCATGGGAGTCCCCCACCGCCCCTCTCCCATCGGGCCCCCCCACTCCTCCCGTTCCCATCGGTCCCTACCGGGGCTGTCCCGGTGCCGGTGCCCGGTGCCCGGCGGCGGACGCAGAGCGAGACCCGGCAGCCGGCGGCGCCCTCGAGCAGCCGCGCTACGACCTCGGGGGGGGCCCCCTCGAACAGGATCCTGGCGCCCACCAAGCGGTCACCTGCGGTGGAGGGACCCCCCCGTCACATCCAGACGGGATTCGGGACCCCCCCATCGCATCCAGGTGGGATTCGGGATCCCCCCGTCACATCCAGACGGGATTCGGGACCCCCTCATCGCATCCAGGTGGGATTCGGGACCCCCCCATCGCATCCAGACAGGATTCGGGACCCCCCCCGTCACATCCAGACGGGATTCGGGACCCCCTCATCGCATCCAGGTGGGATTCGGGCACCCCCCATCGCATCCAGGTGGGATTCGGGACCCCCCCCGTCACATCCAGGCGGGATTCGGGACCCCCCCCGTCACATCCAGGCGGGATTCGGGACCCCCTCATCGCATCCAGGTGGGATTCGGGACCCCCCCATCGCATCCAGGTGGGATTCGGGACCCCCCCCGTCACATCCAGGCGGGATTCGGGACCCCCCCGTCACATCCAGGTGGGATTCGGGAACCCCCATCGCATCCAGGTGGGATTCGGGAACCCCCATCGCATCCAGACGGGATTCGGGACCTCCCCATCGCATCCAGACGGGATTTGGGACCCCCCCATCGCATCCAGGTGGGATTCGGGACCCCCCCATCGCATCCAGACGGGATTCGGGACCCCCCCATCGCATCCAGGTGGGATTCGGGACCCCCCATCGCATCCAGACGGGATTTGGGACCCCCCCATCGCATCCAGACGGGATTCGGGACCCCCCATCGCATCCAGACGGGATTCGGGACCCCCCCCCGCTGCTCACCCGCCCGCACCCGCAGCGCCCGCGGGGCCTTGGCGATGTAGAGCCCGCGCCGGTCCCGCGCCACCGCCAGCCTCGAACCCGCGGCCTCGGGGGCCTCGAGCTCCAGCAGCTCCTATGGGGCAAAGGGGGGGTGGGGTGGGACCAGAACCTGCCCCTCCCCCTCCCCCAGCCCAAACATCACCGCCCCCCCCCCCCTCACCTCCATTGGGTGGCACTGGAGGGGTCCCGGGGGGGGCTTCGGTGCTTCCGGCTTCTGGAATGGGGGGGCACAGACAAGGAGACCCCCCCATTGCACCCCTAACCCCCCCATTGCACCCCTAACCCCCCCATTGCACCCTTAACACCCCCATTGCACCCCTAACCCCCCCATTGCACCCTTAACCCCCCCATTGCACCCCTAACCCCCCCCATTGCACCCTTAACCCCCCCATTGCACCCCTAACCCCCCCATTGCACCCTTAACCCCCCCGTTGCACCCCAATACACTCCCATTGCACCCCAATAGCCCCCATTGTACCTCAATACCCCCCATTGCACCCCTACCCCCTCATTGCACCCCTAACTCCCCCATTGCACCCCTACCCCCCCGTTGCACCCTTAACCCCCCCGTTGCACCCCAATACACTCCCATTGCACCCCAATAACCCCCATTGTACCTCAATACCCCCCCATTGCAGCCCTAAAACCCCCTTGCACCCCAATAGCCCCCATTGCACCCTAATAACCCCCATTTCAGCCCAATAACCCCCCATCGCCCCCAAAGCACCCCCAATGCACCCCCATTGCACCCTTAACCCCCCCTTTGCAGCCCAATAACCCCCATTTCACCCCAACGTCCCCTTTGCACCCCTACAACCCCATTGCCCCCTAAACCCCCCAATACACCCCAAACTCCCCCATTGCACCCCTAAACCCCTGTTGCACCCCAAGACACCCCCATTGCACCCCAACCCCTCCCATTCCCCCCAAGACCCCCCCATTGCCATTGTGTCCCCCCCATCCTCCTGTATCCCATTGGGGGGGGCACCTCTTTTCCCCCTCCCCCCCCCAGCACCCCAAAACCTCCCCTCCGAGCCCCCTCCCCCCCCCCCCCCCACCTCCGGCTCCTTCCCTCTCCCGTGTCCCACTGGGAAGTGCCCCTGGTCCCTGTGTGTCCCCCCCTCCCCCCCCCGGGATCCCCCCTCCCCCCCCCACCCCCGCCCCCCCCCAGACAAGGGGGGTCCTTGTCCCCATCCCATGGGAATGCCGGGAATTCGGGCACTCAGCACAAAGCTCCCCCCGTGGGAGGCCGGGACCGAGGAGATGGGGGGGGGCACCAGGGAACCTCCCCCCCCATAGCACCCACAGGATCCCCATAACATGCTTGGGACCCTCATAGCACCCATAGAACACCCCTTTGGACCCCTAAAGCACCCATAGGACCCTCTTAACACACTTGGGACCCCCATAGCACCCATAGGAGCCTCCCCCAGGGACACCCATAGCACCCACAGGATCCCCATAACATGCTTGGGACCCTCATAGCACCCATAGAACACCCCCTTTGGACCCCTAAAGCACCCATAGGACCCTCATAACACACTTGGGACCCCCATAGCACCCATAGGATCCCCATAACATGCTTGGGACCCTCATAGCACCCATAGAACACCCCCTTTGGACCCCTAAAGCACTCATAGGACCCTCATAACACACTTGGGACCCCCATAGCACCCATAGGAGCCCCCCCCAGGGACACCCATAGCACCCACAGGATCCCCATAACATGCTTGGGACCCTCATAGCACCCATAAACCACCTCCTTTGGACCCCTAAAGCACCCATAGGACCCTCATAACACACTTGGGACCCCCATAGCACCCATAGGATCCCCATAACACTCTTGGGACCCCCATAGCACCCCCATAGCACCCATAGAACACCCCCTTTGAGCCCCTAAAGCACCCATAGGACTCTCATAACACACTTGGGACCCCCATAGCACCCACAGGATCCCCATAACATGCTTGGGACCCTCATAGCACCCCTAAAATACCCTCTTTGGACCCCTAAAGCCCCCATAGGACCCTCATAACACACTTGGGACCCCCATAGCACCCATACGAGCCTGCCCAGGGACAACCATAGCACCCATAGGACCAAAACAGCACCTTTGGTACCCCCCATAGCACCCATAGAACACCCCCTTTGGACCCCTAAAGCACCCATAGGCCCCCCCATAGCAGTCTCAGGACCCTAAAGCACCCATAGATCCCCTGAGAAGCCTTTGGACCCCTACAGCACCCATAGGACCAACACAGCCCCCTTGGGACCCCCACAGCACCCATAGAATTCCCATAAAACACTTGGGACCCTCGTAACACCCATAGGACCTCCATAACACACTTGGGACCACCATAGCACCCATAGATCCCCCATAGCACCCATGGGATGCCCATAACACACTTGGGACCCCCATAGCACCCTATGGACCCCCACAGCACCCTATGCGCATCCCGTCTGCCGGGCATCCCATGCACCCAAGCAATGCGCTGACTCAGCGATCCTCCAGCACCCGTGGGCGCCTGAATGGGCCCATTGATGGGGGGGGGGGGGGGCAGGAATTTGGGTCCCATTCCCATGGGGGGAGGGTCCCATTCCCACGGGGGGGTCCCATTCCCATGGGGGGGGGAGGGTTCCATTCCCAATGGGGGGGAGGGTCCCCCCCCAAAAGACCCTTTATTTTATACCTTTATTGTATAAAAGTGGGGGGGGGGGGGGTGTCCCCAAACCCCCCCCCCCCAGGGGGCACCCATGGGTGCCCCCTCCCCCCCACCCCACCCCGTTCATCCTTACGGACCCCCCCCGGAGCACACAATAAATAGGGCCCCGGGAGGAGGGGGAGGGGATGGGGGGGGGGAGGGGAGGTCCTCATGCGCGGGGGGGGGGCGGGGGCGCGGGCACGCAGCGCGGGGGGGGGCGGGGCGCGGGCGCGTGCCCGGGGGGGCAGAGGCAGCGGAAGGAGCCGGAGGTGTTGAGGCAGCCTCCGGGCCGGCAGGGGGCGCCCTCCGAGCACTCGTCCACGTCTGGGGGGGGGAAGGGGGGCACTGGTTATTGGGGGGGGGAGGGGTAAAATGGGGGGGAGGGAGGGAGGGGTGCTATGGGGAGGGACGGGTGCTATGGGGAGGGATGGGTGCTATGGGGAGAGAGGGGTGCTATGGGGAGAGAGGGGTGCTATGGGGGGTCTGGGTGCTATGGGGAGGGAGGGATGCTATGGGGAGGGAGGGGTGCTATGGGGAGGGGTGGGTGCTATGGGGAGAGAGGGGTGCTATGGGGAGAGAGGGGTGCTATGGGGGGGGTCTGGGTGCTATGGGGAGGGAGGGATGCTATGGGGAGGGAGGGGTGCTATGGGGAGGGGTGGGTGCTATGGGGAGGGAGGGGTGCTATGGGGGTAAAGGGGGGGTCTGGGTGCTATGGGGAGGGAGGGAGGGATGCTATGGGGAGGAATGGGTGCTATGGGGGTAAAAGGGGGGGTCTGGGTGCTATGGGGAGGGAGGGAGGGATGCTATGGGGAGGGAGGGGTGCTATGGGGGTAAAAGGGGGGGTCTGGGTGCTATGGGGAGGGACGGGTGCTATGGGGAGGGATGGGTGCTATGGGGAGAGAGGGGTGCTATGGGGAGGGAGGGGTGCTATGGGGAGAGAGGGATGCTATGGGGAGAGAGGGAGGGGTGCTATGGGGAGGGATGGGTGCTATGGGGAGAGAGGGATGCTATGGGGAGAGAGGGAGGGGTGCTATGGGGAGGGAGGGGTGCTATGGGGAGGGAGGGGTGCTATGGGGAGGGATGGGTGCTATGGTGAGGGATGGGTGCTATGGGGAGGGAGGGGTGCTATGGGGAGGGAGGGGTGCTATGGGGAGGGATGGGTGCTATGGGGAGGGAGGGGCGCCCTGGGGTAAAAGGGGGGTCTGGGTGCTATTGGGGGGGTCTGGGTGTCATGGGGAGGGATGGGTGTCAATGTGTATCAATGGGTGTCAATGGGGATCAATGGGTGTCAATGGGGGTTTCAATGGGCATCAATGGGTACCAATGGGTACCAATGGGTGTCAATGCAGATCAATGGGGATCAGTGGGGATCAATGGACTTCAATGGGTGTCAATGGGGGATCAATGGGTGTCAATGGGGGTGTCAATGGGTGTCAATGGGGATCAAAGGGGATCAATGGGTGTCAATGGATGTCAGTTGGTGTCAATGGGGATCAGTGGGGATCAATGGGTGTCAATGGGTGTCAGTGGGTGTCAGTGGGTGTCAGTGGGTGTCAATGGGTGTCAGTGGGTGTCAGTGGGTGTCAGTGGGTGTCAGTGGGGATCAATGGGTTTCAGTGGGTGTCAGTGGGGATCAATGGGTCTCAATGGGTGTCAGTGGGTGTCAGTGGGTGTCAGTGGGTGTCAGTGGGGATCAATGGGTGTCAGTGGGTGTCAATGGGTGTCAGTGGGTGTCAGTGGGTGTCAGTGGGTGTCAGTGGGTGTCAGTGGGGATCAATGGGTGTCAGTGGGTGTCAGTGGGTGTCAGTGGGTGTCAATGGGAGTCAGTGGGTGTCAATGGGTGTCAGTGGGTGTCAGTGGGTGTCAGTGGGGATCAATGGGTGTCAATGGGTGTCAATGGATGTCAGTTGGTGTCAGTGGGTGTCAGTGGGTGTCAGTGGGTGTCAGTGGGGGTCAATGGGTGTCAATGGGTGTCAATGGATGTCAGTTGGTGTCAATGGGTGTCAGTGGGTGTCAGTGGGGATCAATGGGTGTCAATGGGTGTCAATGGATGTCAGTTGGTGTCAATGGGTGTCAATGGTGTCAGTGGGTGTCAGTGGGTGTCAATGGGTGTCAATGGGTGTCAGTGGGTGTCAGTGGGTGTCAATGGGTGTCAATGGGTGTCAGTGGGGATCAATGGGTGTCAATGGGTGTCAGTGGGTGTCAGTGGGGATCAATGGGTGTCAGTGGGTGTCAGTGGGTGTCAGTGGGGTCTCTGGCGCTCACCCACGCAGTCGAGGCGCGCGGGGTCGAGCCGGAAGCCGCGGTCGCAGGCGCAGGTGAAGCCGTCGGGGACGCGCACGCAGCGCCCGTGGTGGCACCCGCTGAGCACCGCGCACTGCGCCGGGCCCGCTGCGGGGGGGCAGCGATGGAGCCCCCCCAGAGCCAAATACCCCCCACAGGGAGCCAAATACCCCCCCGGGGACCCCAAATACCCCCCACAGGGAGCCAAATACCCCCCCGGGGACCCCAAATACCCCACACAGGGAGCCAAATACCCCCCCGGGGACCCCAAATACCCCCCACAGGGAGCCAAATACCCCCCCGGGGACCCCAAATACCCCCCACAGGGAGCCAAATACCCCCCCGGGGACCCCAAATACCCCTCCGGGGACCCCAGAAACCCCCATTGCCCCCACATCTCCATCACCCCCCGCATCCCATCACCCCCTGTACCCCATCACCCCCCGCACCTCATCACCCCCCGCACCCCATCACCCCCCGCACCCCATCACCCCCCGCACCTCATCACCCCCCGCACCCCATCACCCCCCGCACCCCATCACTCCTCACACCCCATCACCCCCCGCACCCCATCACCCCCTGCACCCCATCACCCCCCCGCACCCCATCACCCCCCGCACCCCATCACCCCCAGCACCCCATCACCCCCCGCACCCCATCACCCCCCCGCACCTCATCACCCCCCGCACCCCATCACCCCCCGCACCCCATCACCCCCCCGCACCCCATCACCCCCGCACCCATCACTCCTCACACCCCATCACCCCCCGCACCTCATCACCCCCCCGCACCCCATCACTCACCTTCCTCCTGCTCCTCCTCTTCCTCCTCTTCCTCCTCCTCGCCCCCACCTCCTCCTCGGGGTACCCGCGGGGGGGGCCCCCGTGGGGCTGCAGGACCCAGGGGGCCTGGGGGGGGGCTCGTAGCGGGGTCCCCGGCCCCCGGTGGGGTGGGGGGGGGCGGCGCGGGGGTCCCCAAACTCGAAGCCCCCCGGGCTGCCCCCCCCCCCGCCGAAGCCGTAGGGGTCGTAATCGGGGCGGAAGAACGGGGGGGGGGCGGGGGGGGGCCCCCCGAAGAAACCAAAGGGGAGCCCGAAGGGGGGGGCAAAGTCGGGGGAGTACTCGTAGGCGGGGGGGGCGGGGGGGGGGCGTAGACAGGGGGGTGCAGGACATTGCACAGGAGCTCAAAGTCATCTGGGGGGGAAGAGGAGAAAAGGGGGGGTTTGGGGGGGGTTTGGGGGGGACCCCCCCTTCGGAACCCCAGGGTCTACGTGGGGGTCCCCATAGGTAGGGATGGAAAGGGGGGGGCACAAGGGATGGCTGCCTATAGTGGGGGGGAAGGGGGTCCCTGGTTGTGGGGGGGTCAATGGGGGTTCTGGGGGGTGTGGGTATGGGGCTGCAGGGCCCTATGTGCTCTATAGGGGCCCTATGTGCTCTATAGGTGGTACGGGGGGGCCCTATGTGCTCTATAGGGGGTATGGGGGGGAGCTCCATGTGCTCTATAGGGGCTTTATGTGCTCTATAGGGGGTACAGGGCTCTAAGTGCTCTATAGGGTCCCTATGTACTCTATGGGGCTCTATGTTCCCTACAGGGGCTCTGTGTTCCCTATAGGGTCCCCATGTGCTCTATAGGGTCCCTATGTGCTCTACATGGGCTCTATGTGCTCTACAGGGTCCCCATAGCCTCTATAGGGTCACTATGGTCTCTATGGGGTCTCTATGGGGTCTCTATGGTCTCTATAGGGTCTCTCTGGGGTCTCTATAGGGTCTCTATGGTCTCTATGGTCTCTATAGGGTCTCTATGGTCTCTCTAGGGTCTCTATGGTCTCTATGGTCTCTCTGGGGTCTCTATAGGGTCTCTATGGTCTCTATAGGGTCTCTATAGGGTCTCTATAGGGTCTCTATGGTCTCTGTGGTCTCTCTGGGGTCTCTATAGGGTCTCTCTGGGGTCTCTATAGGGTCTCTATGGTCTCTATAGGGTCTCTATAGGGTCTCTATAGGGTCTCTATGGTCTCTATGGTCTCTCTGGGGTCTCTATAGGGTCTCTATGGTCTCTATAGGGTCTCTATAGGGTCTCTATTGTCTCTATGGTCTCTCTGGGGTCTCTATAGGGTCTCTATGGTCTCTATAGGGTCTCTATAGGGTCTCTATAGGGTCTCTATGGTCTCTCTGGGGTCTCTATGGTCTCTCTGGTCTCTCTATGGTCTCTATAGGGTGTCTATAGGGTGTCTATAGGGTGTCTATAGGGTGTCTATGGGGTCTCTATGGTCTCTCTATGGTGTCTATAGGGTGTCTATATGGTGTCTATAGGGTGTCTACAGGGTGTCTATATGGTGTCTATAGGGTGTCTATAGGGTGTCTATAGGGTGTCTATAGGGTGTCCATAGGGTGTCCATAGGGTCCCTGGGGTTACCTGAGTGGGGGGCGGGGCAGAGCGCGCACTCCATGCCCCAGGCCTGCCCGTGCCGGCAGCAGCACTCGCTGTAGGTGAGGGGCGCGTCCAGGCGGGGCCGCGCGCACACCAGGTCCGCACCCAGCTCCTGCCAGCACACGGCCTGCGCCTCCGCTGGGGGGCGCGCGCGGTCAGCCCCACTGAGCCCCATTGACACCCATTGAGCCCCATTGACCCCCATTGACTGCCATTGACACCCATTGAGCCCCACTGACCACCACTGACACCCATTGAACCCCATTGACCCCCATTGACCACCATTGACCACCATTGACACCCATTGACACCCATTGAGCCCCATTGAACCCCACTGACTGCCATTGACACCCATTGACACCCATTGAGCCCCATTGAACCCCATTGACTGCCATTGACACCCATTGAGCCCCATTGACACCCACTGACCCCCATTGAACCCCATTGACCCCCATTGACCACCATTGACCACCATTGACACCCACTGAACCCCATTGACCACCATTGGCCACCACTGACCCCTACTGACCCCCATTGACCACCATTGACACCCACTGAACCCCATTGACCACCATTGGCCACCACTGACCCCCACTGACCCCCATTGACACCTATTGATTCCCATTGACACCCATTGACCCCCATTGGCTCCCACTGGCCCCCATTAACCCTCATTGGCTCCCATTGGTCCCCGTTGACACCCATTGACTACCATTGACACCCGTTGACCCCCATTGATGCCCATTGGCTCCCACTGACCCCCATTGATGCCCATTGGCTCCCACTGACCCCCATTGGCTCCCAGCGTCCCCCATACCCCCCCGTGGCCCCGCAGTGGTTGAGCCCTCACCCAGGCTCGTGTCGTTGTCGACGCAGCGGCGCTGGGAGCTGTCCAAGACGAGCGGGGGGGGCAGGAGCAATGGAACGAGCCCACGGTGTTGGTGCAGAGCCCCCCCAGGCACGGCTCCGCCTCGGCCGCCGAGCACTCGTCATTGTCTGGGAACGGGGGGAAAGGGGGTCAGGGATGGGGGGGGAAGGGGGATGTGGGGAGGAGGGTTGGGGGGGCAGGGGCAGGATTGGGGGCAGGTTCGGGGGCGCAAGGGCAAGTTTGGGGGGCAGTTTTGGGGGCACAGGGGCAGGTTTGGGGGCAGGAGCATGTTTGGGGGTGCAGGGGCAGGTTTGGGGGTGCAGGGGCAGGTTTGGGGGGCAGGGGCAGGTTTGGGGGTGCAGGGGCAGGTTTGGGGGTGCAGGGGCAGGTTTGGGAGGGCAGGATCAGGTTTGGGGGTGCAGGGGCAGGTTTGGGGGTGCAGGGGCAGGTTTGGGAGGGCAGGGGCAGGTTTGGGAGGGCAGGATCAGGTTTGGGGGTGCAGGATCAGGTTTGGGAGGGCAGGGGCAGGTTTGGGGGTGCAGGTTTGGGGGGCAGTTTTGGGGGGCAGTTTTGGGGGGCAGTTTGGGGGTTTTGGGGCTCACCCACGCACTGCAGATGCTCCGCTTCGTAGTAGAAGCCGCTGGGGCAGTAGCAGCTGAAGCCGGGGGCCGCGTTCACGCAGACCCCCCCCCGGCAGAGGTGCGGTGAGAACAGAGCGCACTCATCCACGTCTGGAACCACAGTGGGGACAATGGGGAGAAAGGGGGTGAGATGGGGTAATGGGGGTGATGGGGGTGATGGGGGGAATGGGGTAATGGGGGCGATGGGGTGATGGGGGTAATGGGGGTGATGAGGTAATGGGGATAATGGGGGGAATGGGGTAATGGGGTGATGTGGTAATGGGGGGGATGGGGTAACGGGGGTAATGGGGGTGATGAGGTCAATGGGGATAATGGGGGGAATGGGGTAATGGGGGTGATGTGGTAATGGGGGTGCTGTGGTAATGGGGGTGATGGGGTAATGGGGGTAATGGGGTAATGGGGGTAATGGGGGTAATGGGGGTGATGGGGTAATGGGGGTAATGGGGTAATGGGGGTAATGGGGTAATGGGGGTAATGGGGTGATGGGGTAATGGGGTAATGGGGGTAATGGGGGTGATGGGGTAATGGGGGCACCGGGGACCCCACTCACCTACGGGGGCTCCCTCGGCGTCCTCCGCACGGCCGGGCCCATGCGGGCAGAGGGCGTCATGGTCCTCTATGGGGCATGGGGGGGCCGTGGGCATCCACCCCCCCCCAAACCCCCCCCAAACCACCAACATGCCCCCCCATTACCCCCAAACACCCCCATCACCCCCCTTATCCCCAACCAACCCCCCATCCCCCCCCCTCATCCCCCATCACCCCCAGCCCCCTAAAACCCCCCTCATCCCCCCACCAAATCCCCCAACCCCCCCATGCCCCACCATTACCCCCAAAACCCCCCATCACCCCCCAAACCTCCCACGTGACACCCATTACCCCCAAACCCCCTCATCCCCCCCCTCCTATCACCCCCATCATCCCCCCCAACCCCTCCTTCATCCCCCACGTGCCCCCCCCCATGACCCCCCCCATCCCCCCCCCCCATTTCCCGTACCGGAGCCGGGTTCGGGGCAGGGTCCGTCGTTGGGGGAGGGGTGGGTGTTGTGGTTGGGGGAGGGGCATCGCTCCCCCCACGCCCGCCCAGGCTGCAGCAGCACTGCCTCCGGGTGACGCTGGGCGCCAGCAGCGCGCATGCGCGGCTGTAACACCCGGCGCTGCCGCCGGGGGCGCTGCGGAGCAGGGCGGGGGCCGCGCCCGAGGGCGCCCCGCAGCGGCCGCGGACGGGATCGAACTCGTGGCGGCCGTCGGGGCACAGGCACAGAAGGAGCCGTCCGCGTTCTCGCAGCGCTCGGCCCCGCACACCCCGAGCAGGGTCTCGCACTCGTTCACGTCTATGGGGGGCAAGGGGGGGCAATAACGGGGGGCAATAATGGGGGGCAATGGGGGCAATAATGGGGGCAATGGGGGCAATAATGGGGGACAATGGGGGCAATAATGGGGGCAATAATGGGGGGCAATGGGGGCAATAATGGGGGCAATAATGGGAAACAATGGGGACAATAATGGGGGCAATGGGGGGCAATAATGGGGGGGAATGGGCGGGCAATGGGGGGGCAATAATGGGGGTCAATAATGGGGGCAACGGGGGGCAATAATGGGGGCAATAATGGGGGACAATGGGGGGCAATAATGGGAGCAATGGGGGCAATAAGGGGGACAATGGTGGCAATAATGGGGGGCAATAATGGGGGCAATAATGGGGGCAATAATGGGGGGCAAAGGGGGCAATAATGGGGGCAATAGGGGGCAATAATGGGGGCAATAATGGGGGCCAATAATGGGAGGCAATGGGGGCAATAATGGAGGGCAATGGAGGGCAATAATGGGGGCAATAATGGGGGCAATGGGTGCAATAATAGGGGGCAAAGGGGGGTAATAATGGGGGGCAATAATGAGGGGCAATGGGGGCAATAATCGGGGTCAAAGGGGGACAATAATGGGGGCCAATGGGGGGCAATAGGGGTCAATAGTGGGGGCAATGGGGAGCAATAATGGGGGCAATGGGGGGCAATAATGGGGGCCAATGGGGGGGTTATAACAGGGATCCCCCCCCCCGTTGGTCCCATCCGTACCCACGCAGTGGTGGCCGTTGGGGGCCGTCTCGTAGCCGGGGTCGCAGGCGCATTGGAAGGAGCCGGGCAGGTTGAGGCAGGTGGCGTGGGCCCCACACAGGGTCCCGTTGTGGGAGCACTCGTCCACGTCTGGGGGGTAATGGGGTGGCAGGGGGGAATTGGAGGGAACCAGTTTGAGGGGGGGGGGCCTGCATCTATGGTGGGGGGAGGTCCTGGGCAGCTCTGGGCAGCAGAGCATCCTTCTACATCCCAGAGCATCGTCTTAGTCCTGTATCCCAGAGCATCGTCCTTACGGTCCTGTGCCCCACAGCATCCTCCTTTGGGTCCTCTGCCTCATAGCATCCTCCTTCTGGTCCTCTACCCCATAGCATCATCCCTGTGGTCCTGTGCCCCATGGCATCCTCCTTCTGCTCCTACACCCCATGGCACGGTACTAGCCCTTCCCCAAGTTCCCTCTGCACCTCATGGCCCCATAGATCCTGATGTTCCCCATAGATCTGGTGTTCCCCATAGCTCCCCCCACCATGGCCACAGCCCCTCACCATGGCACTCGGCCTGCTCGGGGTCGCTGCGGAACCCGGGGGGGCAGCGGCACTCAAAGGAGCCGGCGGTGTTGGTGCAGAGGCCGCCGGCGCAGAGGCCCCCGCGCTGGCACTCGTCGATGTCTGCAGGATGTGGGGTATGGGGTACAGGGTGTGGGTATAGGATATGGGGTATGGGGTGTGGGGTATGGGATGTGGGGTGTGGGGTATGGGGTGTGGGGTATGGGATATGGGGTGTGGGGTATGGGATGTGGGGTGTGGGGTATGTGATGTAGGGTATGGGATATGGGATATGGGGTATGGGATGTGGGGTGTGGGGTATGTGATGTAGGGTATGGGATATGGGATATGGGGTATGGGATATGGGGTATGGAGTATGGGGTATGGATGTGGGGTATGGGGTATGGGATGTGGGGTATGGGGTATGGGATATAGGGTATGGGATGTGGGGCATGGGGTATGGGATGTGGGATATGGGATATGGGGGTATGGGATATGGGTATGGGATATGGGGTATGGAGTATGGGGTATGGGATGTGGGGTATGGGGTATGGGATGTGGGGTATGGGATATGGGGTATGGGATATGGGATGGGTGCAGGGACCGGGATGGAGCAGGGTGGCTGTGCCACACGCACCGGTGCACGCGGTGCCCGCGGCCGTGGGGGTGAATCCCTGTGCACAGAGGCAGGTGAAGGAGCCCTCGGTGTTGAGGCATTCCCCGTGCGGGAAGCAGAAATCCCCTTCCAGGCACTCGTTGATGTCTGCGGTCAACGGATGCGGTCAATGGATGCGGTCAATGGATATGGTCAATGGATGAAGTCAATGGATGAAGTCAATGGATGTGGTCAATGGATGCGGTCAATGGATGCGGTCAATGGATGAAGTCAATGGATGAAGTCAATGGATGTGGTCAATGGATGCGGTCAATGGATGCGGTCAATGGATATGGTCAATGGATGCGGTCAATGGAGGCGGTCAATTGGAGGCGGTCAATGGATGAGGTCAATGGATGCGGTCAATGGATGAGGTCAATGGATGAGGTCAATGGATGCGGTCAATGGATGAGGTCAATGGATGCGGTCAATGGATGAGGTCAATGGACGTGGTCAATGGATGCCGGTCAATGGATGCTGTCAATGGACGTGATCAATGGATGCAGTCAATGGATGTGACCAATGGACGCGGTCAATGGATGCGGCCAATGGATGCGGTCAATGGATGCTGTCAATGGATGCGGTCAATGGACGCGGTCAATGGACGCGGTCAATGGATGCGGCCAATGGGATGCGGGTGTCTGGGGGGGTCCGGGACCTGCGCAGCGGCCACGGTGCGGGCGGAAGCCCACCCAGGCAGGGCCGGCACTGGAAGGAGCCCGCGGTGTTCAGGCACTCCTGGCCCGGGCACGCAGCCTCGTTCTCGCACTCGTCGATGTCTATGGGGGGGGATGTGGGGGGCTCAGCATGTGGGACCCCCATGGTGGGGTGACCCATTGCATGATGCCCCCATTGCATGGCACCCCTATGGCGCCGTGCCCCCAATGATGCCCCCCATCCCCCGCTCACCCTGGCAGGGCTCTCCCGGCGCCATGGCGCGGTACCCGCCGGGGCAGAGGCACCGGTAGGAGCCGGGCAGGTTCTCGCAGCGCCCCATGGGTGCAGGGGGGGGGGCTCTGGTCGCACTCATCCACATCTATGGGGACACAAGGGGGGGGATCAGCACCACCAGGACATGAGAACATCCCCCCCCCCCATCAATGGGTCCCTGCTGACCTTGGCACTCGGTGCCGGTGGCGCTGGGCCGGTACCCGGCCTGGCAAAGGCACCGGTAGCTCCCAACCGTGTTCTCACAGCGCCCATGGTGCAGGGGCGGGGGCTGCGGCGGCACTCGTCCACGGTCTGGGGGGGGGTGAAAGGCTCAGGAGGATGGGTGGGAGCTCACCAGTGATGGGGGTGTGGGGGGATGGGGGTGA
>NW_026893352.1:7500-10000 GCF_033815535.1 Pezoporus flaviventris | reverse complement strand
CCCTCCTGGCTCTTCGACTGTGGGAGCAGACGGCAACCCTAACCCTAACCCTAACCCTAACCCAACCCTAACCCTAACCCTAACCCTAACCCTACCCCTAACCCTAACCCTAACCCTAAACATAACCCTAACCCTAACCCTAACCCTAACCCTACCCCTAACCCTAACCCTAACCCTAAACCTAACCATAACCCTAAGCCTAACCCTAACCCCTAACCCTAACCCTAACCCTAACCCTAACCCTAACCCCTAACCCTAACCCCTAACCCTAACCCTAACCCTAACCCTAACCCTAACCCTAAGCTTTCACCAGCTTTCCCTCCTGGCTCTTCGATTGTGGGAGCAGACGGCAACTGTTCGTGCTCTACTCACTGTGCAGCTGGGCAGCCGAGAGCAAGCTCCGAAGAGGGTGCATTCAAATGGACCTTTAGGTATGAAAGCGAGGAGCGACAGCAATGATGGTGACACCGTTGCAAAGCTGACTGTGTGCTGAAGATGCCCAGCACATGCTTTCCCTCCTGGCTCTTCGGATCTGGGAGCAGAAGCCAGACGTTCGTGCACTAATCGTTCTGCCCCTGGGCAGCCGAGAACAAGCTTCGGAGAGGTTGCATTCAAATGGACTTTTAAGTATGAAAGCGAGGAGCGACAGCAATGATGGTGACACCGTTGCAAAGCTGACTGTGTGCTGAAGATGCCCAGCACATGCTTTCCCTCCTGGCTCTTCGGCTCTGGGAGCAGAGGCCAGACGTTCGTGCTCTAATCGCTGTGCTACTTGGCAGCTCAGAGCAAGCTCCGTAGAGGTTGCATTCGAGTGGACTTTTAGGTATGAAAGCGAGGAGCGACAGCAATGATGGTGACACCGTTGCAAAGCTAACTGTGTGCTGAAGATGCCCAGCACATGCTTTCCCTCCTGGCTCTTCGACTGTGGGAGCAGACGGCAACCGTTCGTGCTCTACTCACTGTGCTGCTGGGCAGCCGAGAGCAAGCTCCGAAGAGGGTGCATTCAAATGGACCTTTAGGTATGAAAGCGAGGAGCGACAGCAATGATGGTGACACCGTTGCAAAGCTGACTGTGTGCTGAAGATGCCCAGCACATGCTTTCCCTCCTGGCTCTTCGACTGTGGGAGCAGACGGCAACCGTTCGTGCTCTACTCACTGTGCTGCTGGGCAGCCGAGAGCAAGCTCTGAAGAGGGTGCATTCAAATGGACCTTTAGGTATGACACTGAGGAGCGACAGCAATGATGGTGACACCGTTGCAAAGCTGACTGTGTGCTGAAGATGCCCAGCACATGCTTTCCCTCCTGGCTCTTCGATTGTGGGAGCAGACGGCAACCGTTCGTGCTCTACTCACTGTGCTGCTGGGCAGCCGAGAGCAAGCTCCGAAGAGGGCGCTTTCAAATGGACCTTTCGGTATGAAAGCGAGGAGCGACAGCAATGATGGTGACACCGTTGCAAAGCTGACTGTGTGCTGAAGATGCCCAGCACATGCTTTCCCTCCTGGCTCTTCGGCGCTGGGAGCAGAGGCCAGACGTTCGTGCACTAATCGCTGAGCTTCTGGGCAGCTGAGAAGCAGCTTTGGAGAGGTTGCATTCAAATGTACTTTTAGGTATGAAACCGAGGAGTGACAGCAATAATGGTGACAGCATTGCAAAGCTGACTGTGTGCTGAAGATGCCCCGCACATGCTTTCCCTCCTGGCTCTTCGACTGTGGGAGCAGACGGCAACCCTAACCCTAACCCTAACCCTAACCCAACCCTAACCCTAACCCTAACCCTAACCCTACCCCTAACCCTAACCCTAACCCTACCCCTAACCCTAACCCTAACCCTAACCCTAACCCTACCCCTAACCCTAACCCTAACCCTAAACCTAACCATAACCCTAAGCCTAACCCTAACCCCTAACCCTAACCCTAACCCTAACCCTAACCCTAACCCCTAACCCTAACCCCTAACCCTAACCCTAACCCTAACCCTAACCCTAACCCTAAGCTTTCACCAGCTTTCCCTCCTGGCTCTTCGATTGTGGGAGCAGACGGCAACTGTTCGTGCTCTACTCACTGTGCAGCTGGGCAGCCGAGAGCAAGCTCCGAAGAGGGTGCATTCAAATGGACCTTTAGGTATGAAAGCGAGGAGCGACAGCAATGATGGTGACACCGTTGCAAAGCTGACTGTGTGCTGAAGATGCCCAGCACATGCTTTCCCTCCTGGCTCTTCGGATCTGGGAGCAGAAGCCAGACGTTCGTGCACTAATCGTTCTGCCCCTGGGCAGCCGAGAACAAGCTTCGGAGAGGTTGCATTCAAATGGACTTTTAAGTATGAAAGCGAGGAGCGACAGCAATGATGGTGACACCGTTGCAAAGCTGACTGTGTGCTGAAGATGCCCAGCACATGCTTTCCCTCCTGGCTCTTCGGCTCTGGGAGCAGAGGCCAGACGTTCGTGCTCTAATCGCTGTGCTACTTGGCAGCTCAGAGCAAGCTCCGTAGAGGTTGCATTCGA
>NW_026893352.1:0-2500 GCF_033815535.1 Pezoporus flaviventris | reverse complement strand
GTGCTCTACTCACTGTGCTGCTGGGCAGCCGAGAGCAAGCTCCGAAGAGGGTGCATTCAAATGGACCTTTAGGTATGAAAGCGAGGAGCGACAGCAATGATGGTGACACCGTTGCAAAGCTGACTGTGTGCTGAAGATGCCCAGCACATGCTTTCCCTCCTGGCTCTTCGACTGTGGGAGCAGACGGCAACCGTTCGTGCTCTACTCACTGTGCTGCTGGGCAGCCGAGAGCAAGCTCTGAAGAGGGTGCATTCAAATGGAACTTTAGGTATGACACTGAGGAGCGACAGCAATGATGGTGACACCGTTGCAAAGCTGACTGTGTGCTGAAGATGCCCAGCACATGCTTTCCCTCCTGGCTCTTCGACTGTGGGAGCAGACGGCAACCGTTCGTGCTCTACTCACTGTGCTGCTGGGCAGCCGAGAGCAAGCTCCGAAGAGGGCGCTTTCAAATGGACCTTTCGGTATGAAAGCGAGGAGCGACAGCAATGATGGTGACACCGTTGCAAAGCTGACTGTGTGCTGAAGATGCCCAGCACATGCTTTCCCTCCTGGCTCTTCGGCGCTGGGAGCAGAGGCCAGACGTTCGTGCACTAATCGCTGAGCTTCTGGGCAGCTGAGAAGCAGCTTTGGAGAGGTTGCATTCAAATGTACTTTTAGGTATGAAACCGAGGAGTGACAGCAATAATGGTGACAGCATTGCAAAGCTGACTGTGTGCTGAAGATGCCCCGCACATGCTTTCCCTCCTGGCTCTTCGACTGTGGGAGCAGACGGCAACCCTAACCCACCTAACCCTTACCCTAACCCTAACCCACTACCCTAACCCTAACCTAACCCTAACCCTAACCCTAACCCTAACCCTAACCCACTACCCTACCCTACCTAACCCTAACCCCCCTAACCCTACCTCACCCTACCCTACCCTAACCCTAACCCTACCCCCTAACCCTAACCCAACCCTAACCCACAACCCTAAGCTATCACCAGCTTTCCCTCCTGGCTCTTCGATTGTGGGTGCAGACGGCAACTGCTCGTGCTCTACTCACTGTGCAGCTGGGCAGCCGAGAGCAAGCTCCGAAGAGGGTGCATTCAAATGGACCTTTAGGTATGAAAGCGAGGAGCGACAGCAATGATGGTGACACCGTTGCAAAGCTGACTGTGTGCTGAAGATGCCCAGCACATGCTTTCCCTCCTGGCTCTTCGGATCTGGGAGCAGAAGCCAGACGTTCGTGCACTAATCGTTCTGCCCCTGGGCAGCCGAGAACAAGCTTCGGAGAGGTTGCATTCAAATGGACTTTTAAGTATGAAAGCGAGGAGCGACAGCAATGATGGTGACACCGTTGCAAAGCTGACTGTGTGCTGAAGATGCCCAGCACATGCTTTCCCTCCTGGCTCTTCGGCTCTGGGAGCAGAGGCCAGACGTTCGTGCTCTAATCGCTGTGCTACTTGGCAGCTCAGAGCAAGCTCCGTAGAGGTTGCATTCGAGTGGACTTTTAGGTATGAAAGCGAGGAGCGACAGCAATGATGGTGACACCGTTGCAAAGCTAACTGTGTGCTGAAGATGCCCAGCACATGCTTTCCCTCCTGGCTCTTCGACTGTGGGAGCAGACGGCAACCGTTCGTGCTCTACTCACTGTGCTGCTGGGCAGCCGAGAGCAAGCTCCGAAGAGGGTGCATTCAAATGGACCTTTAGGTATGAAAGCGAGGAGCGACAGCAATGATGGTGACACCGTTGCAAAGCTGACTGTGTGCTGAAGATGCCCAGCCACATGCTTTCCCTCCTGGCTCTTCGACTGTGGGAGCAGACGGCACCGTTCGTGCTCTACTCACTGTGCTGCTGGGCAGCCGAGAGCAAGCTCTGAAGAGGGTGCATTCAAATGGACCTTTAGGTATGACACTGAGGAGCGACAGCAATGATGGTGACACCGTTGCAAAGCTGACTGTGTGCTGAAGATGCCCAGCACATGCTTTCCCTCCTGGCTCTTCGACTGTGGGAGCAGACGGCAACCGTTCGTGCTCTACTCACTGTGCTGCTGGGCAGCCGAGAGCAAGCTCCGAAGAGGGCGCTTTCAAATGGACCTTTCGGTATGAAAGCGAGGAAGCGACAGCAATGATGGTGACACCGTTGCAAAGCTGACTGTGTGCTGAAGATGCCCAGCACATGCTTTCCCTCCTGGCTCTTCGGCGCTGGGAGCAGAGGCCAGACGTTCGTGCACTAATCGCTGAGCTTCTGGGCAGCTGAGAAGCAGCTTTGGAGAGGTTGCATTCAAATGTACTTTTAGGTATGAAACCGAGGAGTGACAGCAATAATGGTGACAGCATTGCAAAGCTGACTGTGTGCTGAAGATGCCCCGCACATGCTTTCCCTCCTGGCTCTTCGACTGTGGGAGCAGACGGCAACCCTAACCCTAACCCTAACCCTAACCCAACCCTAACCCCAACCCTACCCTAACCCTACCCCTAACCTACCCTAACCCTAAACTAACCCTAACCCTAACA
>NW_026893351.1:0-45096 GCF_033815535.1 Pezoporus flaviventris | reverse complement strand
TGAGGGGCTGCTGGTGGGGGACCCCCCACCCATAAAGGGGGGGAAGGAAGGGTGCCTGGTCCCCAGGCTTTGGGGGGGGGGGTTGGTTTTGGGGGTCCCATTTCCCCCCCCCCCCCCCTTGGCCATCAAGCAAAGGGGTGAGCTGAGATTGCACGAGATTCTCCTGTTGGGAATAACAATGGATCGTCAAGAATCCGGGCTCAAAAAAAAAAGGGGGGGGGGGGGGGAATTCCTTAAAATTCCTTAAAAACAAGGCAGGAAACTCGCAGGGAGGAGCAAAAACCCTCAGGTGGGAACGGGGATGGGATGGGATGGGATGGGGATGGGATGGGATGGGATGGGGATGGGATGGGGATGGGATGGGATGGGGATGGGATGGGAATGGGGATGGGATGTGGGGCCGGGGTTGCTCCGGCAGCGAATTCCACTGGCAAGGGCTGTGTCTGCGAGGAGGAGGAAGAGGGATAAGAGGAGGAGGAGGAGGGAAGGGCCCATTAGTGTGAAGGTTTAAGTGCAAATAGAGCGTTTCTCAGACGACTTTTCTTGCTTTGGGTTCGTTAACCGGAGCCCCGGTGCCATTCCCATCATCCGGGTGCCATTCCCATCGCCCCAGTGCCATTCCCACCGCTTGGGTACCATTCCCATCACTTGGGTGCCATTTGCATCACTTGGGTGCCAATTCGCATCGCTTGGGTACCAATTCGCATCGCTTGGGTACCACTCCCATCACCTGGGGACCATTCCCATCACCTGGGGACCATTCCCATCGCTTGGGTACCATTCCCATCACCTGGATACCATTCCCATCACTTGGGGACCATTTCCATCCCCTGGGTACCATTCCCATCGCCCCGGTGCCATATGCTTCACCTGGGTACCATTCCCATCACTCGGGTGGCATTCCCATCACCTGGGTACCATTCCCATCACTCAGGTGGCATTCCCATCACCTGGGTACCATTCCCATCACTCGGGTGGCATTCCCATCACCTGGGTACCATTCCCATCACCTGGGTGCCATTCCCATCGCCCTGGTGCCATACGCATCACTTGGGTACCATTCCCATCACTCGGGTGGCATTCCCATCACCTGGGTACCATTCCCATCACTTTGATACCATTCCCATCACTTGGGGACCATTCCCATCACCTGGGTGCCATTCCCATCACTTGGATACCATTCCCATCGCTCGGGTGCCATTCCCATCCCCTGGGTGCCATTCCCATCACTTGGATACCATTCCCATCACTTGGGGACCATTCCCATCCCCTGGGTGCCATTCCCATCACTTGGATCCCATTCCCATCCCCTGGGTACCATTCCCATCGCCCCGGTGCCATTCCCATCGTCCGGACAGCAGCTCCGGAGCATGCACGAAGCGCGGAAGGGCCGAGGACGGGGACTCACCGTGCCCAAGTCTGCTCATGGGTGGCCTCAGCACCCTCCGCACCCCAAAGCGGGCTCCTTGCCTTGGCCAACCGGGGTCCCCAGCACCATCCACGGACCCCCAGCGGGCTCCCTGCCTCCATGGGAAGGGCTGGGATGGGAGGCTCCTGCCTTTCTTCTCGCCAAGGCAAGGGTGCAGCACCCCCAGCACCCACCCATGGGTGCTGGTGGCCCCTGGTCCCCACGTTTCCCCCCCCCCCAACCATAAGTCAGCACCAGGCTGCTGCCCGTGCACAGTAAAAGAGAAGGGGCTTCACTGCTGCCCCTGGGCCAAAGTCTGTGGCAAAAAGAGAAGCAGAGCACGAAAAAAAAGAGGAAGGAAAAGGGGAGGGGGGGTGGGAAACAGATCCCCAAAAAAAAAAAAAAAAATCGGGAAAAAAGACAAAAAAAAAAAGTCAGGAAAATCAACCCCCCCCCCCCCCCCAAAAAAAAAGAACCCCACGATACAATTCCAAACTCTAGGCTTTGTCATTACAAAAAACAGCATCACCCAAGCTGGAACACACACGGCGAGTGCTGACCTCAAGCAGACCTCGGGCAAAGGAAGCGGCCCCTCGCTTCCCACGTGGAAAAGGGCTGGAGGAAAGGAGAAGGATGCCGGAGGGTGGGAAAAGTGGGGTGGGCTGGGCTGGGTTCCTCTCTTGCTGTGGGTTTCTGGCTTTGCTTTCCCCCGGGGACGGTAGGCACCAGCACAGGCACTGCATGCGACGGGAGCGGGGTCGAGGGGGCTGCTCTGCTCAGCAGGGGTTATTTCTGTCCGCTGATGGACTGGGATATAGAGCGAGGCGGGATCATATCCAGGAGGTATTCCCGCTGCCGGTCCGCCAGGCTGGATGCTTTGTGGCCTCCGATGCCGGCGTTCAGGTAGGCGATGTTCACACCTGGGAGGGGGGGACGGGGACATCGAGGGGGTGATGGGGTGGGAGGAAGGGAGCACGGGGGGGCAGCGGCTCCGTCCCCTGCCATGGAGGACACCGAACGGGGTGCAGCACCCAAGGAAAAGCAGCACTGCTTGGGGGGACTGAGCCAGGACGCATCCCATCCTGTTCCATCCCATCCCATCCTGTTCCATCCCATCCCATCCTGTTCCATCCCATCCTGTTCCATCCCATCCCATCCATCCCATCCCATCCCATCCTGTTCCATCCCATCCTGTTCCATCCCATCCCATCCTGTTCCATCCCATCCCATCCATCCCATCCCATCCTGTTCCATCCCATCCCATCCATCCCATCCCATCCTGTTCCATCCCATCCCGTTCCATCCCATCCTGTTCCATCCCATCCCATCCATCCCATCCCATCCTGTTCCATCCCATCCTGTTCCATCCCATCCCATCCTGTTCCATCCCATCCTGTTCCATCCCATCCCATCCTGTTCCATCCCATCCCATCCTGTTCCATCCCATCCCATCCATCCCATCCCATCCTGTTCCATCCCATCCTATTCCATCCCATCCTATCCATCCCATCCCATCCTGTTCCATCCCATCCTATTCCATCTCATCCCATCCATCCCATCCTGTTCCATCCCATCCCATCCTGTTCCATCCCTTCCTATTCCATCTCATCCCATCCTATTCCACCCCATCCATCCCATCCTGTTCCATCCCATCCTATTCCATCTCACCCCATCCCATCCCATCCTATTCCATCTCATCCCATCCTATTCCATCTCATGCATCCCATCCTACACCATTCATTCATTCCTATTCCATCTCATCCCATCCATCCCATCCATCCACCCCATCCATCCCATCCCATTCCAACTCATCCTATTCCATCCCATCCCCTTCCATCCCATGACATCCTATTCCATCTCATCTATCCCATCCTATTCCATCCCATCCATCCCACTCATACCATCCCATCCTACTCCATCCCATCCTACTCCATCTCATCCATCCCATCCTATTCCATCCCATTCCATCCCATCCATCCCACTCATACCATCCCATCCTACTCCATCTCATCCATTCCATCCTATTCCATCCCATTCCATCCCATCCATCCCACTCATCCCATCCCATCCTACTCCATCCCATCCTATTCCATCTCATCCATCCCATACCATCTTGTTCCATCTCATCCCATTCCATTCTGTCTCATCCATCCCATCCTATTCCATCTCATTTCATTCCATTCTGTCTCATCCATCCCATCCTATTCCATCTCATCCATCCCATCCCATCCTGTTCCATCTCATCCATCCCATCCTATCCCATCCTATTCCATCCCATACAATCCCATCCATCCCAGCTTTTAGCTGGGAAGCGGGAACTGAACCTAAACCCACCCTATGAAACCCACAGGTTCCACTATGGGGGATAATGGGAATACCCCGATCCCACGGTGCCGCCGAACCCCTCTCCCTCGGAATCAACCCACCCCCATCCCGCTCCCCATCCAACCCCATCCCATCCCTGTCCAACCCCATCCCGCTCCCCATCCCGCTGCCCATCCAACCCCATCCCATCCCTGTCCAACCCCATCCCGCTCCCCATCCCACCCCATCCCGCTGCCCATCCAACCTCATCCCATCCCCGTCCAACCCTATCCCATCCCCACCCAACCCCATCCCGCTGCCCACCCAACCCCATCCCGTTCCCCATCCCACCCCATCCCGCTCCCCATCCAACCCCGTCCCATCCCCATCCAACCCCATCCCGCTGCCCATCCAACCCCATCCCATCCCCATCCAACCCCATCCCGCTGCCCATCCGACCCCATCCTGCTCCCCATCCAACCCCATCCCGTTCCCCATCCAAACCCCATCCAACCCCATCCCGCTCCCCATCCAACCCCATCCCATCCCCATCCAACCCCATCCCACCCCATCCAACCCCATCCTGCTCCCCATCCAACCCCATCCCACCCCATCCAACCCCATCCTGCTCCCCATCCAACCCCATCCCGTTCCCTACCAAACCCCATCCCGTTCCCCATCCAAACCCCATCCAACCCCATCCCGCTCCCCATCCAACCCCATCCCGCTCCCCATCCAACCCCATCCCATCCCCATCCAACCCCATCCCACCCCATCCAACCCCATCCCACCCCATCCAACCCCATCCCGTTCCCCATCCAACCCCATCCCGTTCCCCATCCAACCCCATCCCATCCCCATCCAACCCCACCCCATCCAACCCCATCCCGCTCCCCATCCAACCCCATCCCACCCCACCCAACCCCATCCCGCTGCCCATCCAACCCCATCCCACCCCATCCAACCCCATCCTGCTCCCCATCCAACCCCATCCCGCTCCCCATCCAACCCCATCCCATCCCCATCCAACCCCATCCAACCCCATCCAACCCCACCCCATCCCAACCCCATCCCACCCCATCCCTTCGGGCTGGGAAGCCGGCAGGCGGGCTCTCACCTGGCATGCCCAGGAGCCCGCCCGCCACGGAGAGCTGCGGCGCCTGCGCGAAGTTGGAGAGCATGGAGCGGGCGGAGGTGGGAATTCCACGCTGCAAAGAGCTCTGGGGCTGCGGAGCCTGCGGGGAGACGAGGATGCGGATGGAGGGAGGGAGCCGGGATCGCTCCGGAAGCGGCAGCCGTGGGTACACGGCAAGAGTCTGTGGATGGCTCCTCAGGGCTCTGATTCCCATGTTGGATGGCATGGGATCCAGAGGGAAAGGGCCGGGAGAGGGGCCCGACAGCAGCCACGAGCTATCGGGATGCAGGGGGCTCGGGATAAGGGCAATCCCAGGAAGAAGGGAGCCCAGACGGCAGGGATGCTGCGAGAGCAGCGGGGTGCTCACAGCTCCCTCCTCCTCAGGAGCTCAGGGCATGGAGGTTGGGAAAGCCCACCCCATCCTCTTCCATCCCATCCCATCATATTCCATCCCATCTCATCTGATCCCACCCAATTCACCTGATCCCATCCCATCCAATTCCCATCCCATCTATCCCATCCAATCCCCATTCCATCCATCCCATCCCATCCAGTTCCATCCCATCCCATCATATTCCATCCCATCTCATCTGATCCCATCCAATTCACCTGATCCCATCCCATCCAATTCCCATCCCATCTATCCCATCCAATCCCCATTCCATCCATCCCATCCCATCCAGTTCCATCCCATCCCATCATATTCCATCCCATCTCATCTGATCCCATCCAATTCACCTGATCCCATCCCATCCAATTCCCATCCCATCTATCCCATCCAATCCCCATTCCATCCATCCCATCCCATCCAGTTCCATCCCATCCCATCATATTCCATCCCATCCAATTCCCATCCCATCTATCCCATCCAATCCCCATTCCATCCATCCCATCCCATCCAGTTCCATCCCATCCCATCATATTCCATCCCATCTCATCTGATCCCATCCAATTCACCTGATCCCATCCCATCCAATCCCCATCCCATCCATCCCATCCCATCCCATCAATCCCACTCCATCCAATTCCATCCCATCCTATTCGATCCCATCCATCCCATTCAATCTGCATCCCATCCCATCCAATTCATCCCATCCCATCCATCCCATCCCATCCCATGCAATCCCCATCCCATCCATCCCATCCCCCCCATCCCATCTAATCCATTCCATCCTATTCCATCCCATCCAATTCTCATCCCATCCCATCTATCCCATCCCATCCCATCCCATCCCATTCATCCCACCCCATCCCATCCCATCCAATTCTCATCCCATCCCATCCCATCCCATTCATCCCACCCCATCCCATCTCATTCATCCCATCCAATTCTCATCCCATCCCATCTCATCCCATCCATCCCATCCCATCCCATCCCATCCTATCCCATCCCATCCTATCCCATCCCATCCTATTCCATCCCATCCAATCTGCATCCCATCCCATCCAATTCATCCCATCCCCATCCCATCCAATCCATCCCATCCTATTCCATAGCATCCAATCCCATCCCATCCTGTTCCATCCCATCCCATCCAATTCATCCCATCCCCATCCCATCCAATCCATCCCATCCTATTCCATAGCATCCAATCCATCCCATCCTGTTCCATCCCATCCCATCCAATCCATCCCATCCTATTCCATCCCATTCCACCCCAACCCATCCCATCCCACCCCATCCCATCCCATTCATCCCATCCCATCCAATTCTCACCCCATCCATCCCATCCCACCCCATCCCATCCTATTCATCCCATCCCATCCAATTCTCATCCCATCCCATCCCATCCATCCCATCCCACCCCATCCCATCCTATTCATCCCATCCCATCCAATTCTCATCCCATCCCATCCCATCCATCCCACCCCATCCCGACCTGCCGGAGCGTGTGGTGCCTCAGGATGTTCTCCTGTTTGCTGACGCCGGAGCCGGCGGGCGCCGCGGTGGGGGACAGGGCCGCCTGCTGCTGCAGCCTCTGCTCGATCTCCTGCGCCACGGGACCAGCACCCCCTCAGCACCCAGCACCCCCCTCAGCACCCAGCACCCCCTCAGCACCCAGCACCCCCTCAGCACCCAGCACCCCCTCAGCACCCAGCACCCCCCTCAGCACCCAGCACCCCCCTCAGCACCCAGCACCCCCCTCAGCACCCAGCACCCCCTCAGCACCCAGCACCCCCCTCAGCACCCAGCACCCCCTCAGCACCCAGCACCCCCCTCAGCACCCAGCACCCCCTCAGCACCCAGCACCCCCCTCAGCACCCAGCACCCCCTCAGCACCCAGCACCCCCTCAGCACCCAGCACCCCCCTCAGCACCCAGCACCCCCTCAGCACCCAGCACCCCCTCAGCACCCAGCACCCCCCTCAGCACCCAGCACCCCCTCAGCACCCAGCACCCCCTCAGCACCCAGCACCCCCCTCAGCACCCACAGCCCCCCCCTTCCCACCCCCACGCCCCAAAGGCTCCTCCTTCCCCATCGGACGCATCCCAAACGGATCCCGCGGCGCATCAAGTGGCTTCCCTCTACACGGGATGAGGCTGGGTTATTCCCTCCCCCCCCCATGGCCTCTAAAGGACATCCCAGCCCCGATTTATCCCGGGAATGTGCAGAATTCCCTCTTTCCACACCCAAACGAGTGCTTGAGCCACTTCCAGCACAGCCAAAAGGGGAAGCAGGGAAAGGAAGGCGGCAAAAGGAGCAACCTCTCCGACGCTCCCAAACCCACGCAACGGGACGGCAACCCGGCAGCTCCAAAGCTTGGGAATGCCGAGCTCCCAAAGGGGATCCGTGCACTCGCCTGCTCCTGCTGCAGGGCCTTGACGAAGGCGTTCTTGAGCCTGTTGGTGTGCTCGGCCTTCAGGGCCTTCTTCTGGTTGGACGTCATGCACTGCTCGCACAGGATCTTCCCGTTCTTCTCCTGCTTCCAGTGCGGGGTGAAGTCCGTGCGGCACTGGGCGCACACGAAGGGCTCCACGCGCAGCAGGGAGGAGCAGCTTTTCCCTAGGGAATGCCACAAAACAGGATGGGAATGGGGCAAGGGAGGAGGGGGAAACGGGAGGAGAAGCAAGGGGTCCACCCCCAACCAGCCCTGGTGTCGCTGACTCCATCCCAGGGGAAGGCAGAGAGGATGGGAAGGATCCAGCAAGGGAATTCCGGGATGGTGCTGCCTCCATCCCAGGGGAAGGCAGAGAGGATGGGAAGGATCCAGGAAGGGAATTCCGGGATGGTGCTGACTCCATCCCATGTGCTGGCAGAGAGGATGGGAAGGATCCAGGAAGGGAATTCCGGGATGGTGCTGACTCCATCCCAGGCACTGGCAGAGAGGATGGGAAGGATCCAGGAAGGGAATTCCGGGATGGTGCTGCCTCCATCCCAGGCACTGGCAGAGAGGATGGGAAGGATCCAGCAAGGGAATTCCGGGATGGTGCTGCCTCCATCCCATGTGAAGGCAGAGAGGATGGGAAGGATCCAGCAAGGGAATTCCGGGATGGTGCTGACTCCATCCCAGGGGAAGGCAGAGAGGATGGGAAGGATCCAGCAAGGGAATTCCGGGATGGTGCTGACTCCATCCCAGGGGAACGCAGAGAGGATGGGAAGGATCCAGCAAGGGAATTCCGGGATGGTGATGACTCCATCCCAGGGGAAGGCAGAGAGGATGGGAAGGATCCAGCAAGGGAATTCCGGGATGGTGCTGACTCCATCCCAGGGGAACGCAGAGAGGATGGGAAGGATCCAGCAAGGGAATTCCGGGATGGTGATGACTCCATCCCATGTGCTGGCAGAGAGGATGGGAAGGATCCAGCAAGGGAATTCCGGGATGGTGCTGACTCCATCCCATGTGAAGGCAGAGAGGATGGGAAGGATCCAGGAAGGGAATTCCGGGATGGTGCTGCCTCCATCCCATGTGAAGGCAGAGAGGATGGGAAGGATCCAGGAAGGAATTCCGGGATGGTGCTGACTCCATCCCATGTGAAGGCAGAGAGGATGGGAAGGATCCAGCAAGGGAATTCCGGGATGGTGCTGCCTCCATCCCATGTGAAGGCAGAGAGGATGGGAAGGATCCAGCAAGGGAATTCTGGGATGGTGCTGCCTCCATCCCAGGCACTGGCAGAGAGGATGGGAAGGATCCAGCAAGGGAATTCCGGGATGGTGCTGCCTCCATCCCATGTGAAGGCAGAGAGGATGGGAAGGATCCAGCAAGGGAATTCCGGGATGGTGCTGCCTCCATCCCAGGGGAAGGCAGAGAGGATGGGAAGGATCCAGCAAGGGAATTCCGGGATGGTGCTGACTCCATCCCAGGCACTGGCAGAGAGGATGGGAAGGATGCAGCAAGGGAATTCCGGGATGGTGCTGCCGGCATGATCCCGGCTATCCCAAGGGAGAAACAGGACAAGGTTTCCCCTCAACCTGATGGGGCTTGGCTTAGGAAAAGCTGGAAGGGCCACGGCCGCAGCCCCATAGGGCTGCACTGCCAGAGCACCGCCTCAATCCCATCCACCTCCACGGGGCATCCCAAAGGGATGGGAGCCGGAACCACGGGGATGGGAGCTCCCAGGGCACAGACTCCGCTGCTCCAGAGCAATTCCAAGGCTATTCCAGGACCTTGGCACACCAAGGCCGCCAAACCGGCTCCTACTGCTTGGGGTTGGGCTTGGGGGGGCCAGGTTCTGCCCTCCTCCCGTTGCAGGCAGCCAAGCAGGAAGGAGCAGAGCTCTCCCAAAGCACCCATGTGGGGCTTTCCCATCGACTCCCTAGGGGATGGGATGGGATGGGATGGGATGCGATGGGATGGGATGGGATGGGATGGGATGGGATGGGATGGGATGCGATGGAATGGGAGGGGATGCGATGGGATGCGATGGGATGGGATGGGATGGGATGGGATGGGATGCGATGGGATGGGATGGGATGCGATGGGATGGGATGGGATGGGATGCGATGGGATGGGATGGGATGGGATGCGATGGGATGGGATGGGATGCGATGGGATGCGATGGGATGGGATGGGATGGGATGGGATGGGATGCGATGGGATGCGATGGAATGGGAGGGGATGCGATGGGATGCGATGGGATGGGATGGGATGGGATGCGATGGGATGGGATGGGATGGGATGCGATGGGATGGGATGCGATGGGATGGGATGGGATGCGATGGGATGGGATGCGATGGGATGGGATGGGATGGGATGGGATGGGATGGGATGGGATGGGATGCGATGGGATGGGATGCGATGGGATGGGATGCGATGGGATGGGATGGGATGCGATGGGATGGGATGCGATGGGATGGGATGCGATGGGATGGGATGGGATGGGATGGGATGGGATGGGATGGGATGGGATGCGATGGGATGGGATGCAATGGGATGGGATGGGATGCGATGGGATGGGATGGGATGGGATGGGATGCGATGGGATGGGATGGGATGGGATGCGATGGGATGGGATGGGATGGGATGGGATGGGATGGGATGGGATGGGATGCGATGGGATGGGATGGGATGCGATGGGATGGGATGCGATGGGATGGGATGGGATGCGATGGGATGCGATGGGATGGGATGCGATGGGATGCGATGGGATGGGATGGGATGCGATGGGATGGGATGGGATGGGATGGGATGCGATGGGATGGCAGCACCCCGGGCGCTCACCTTGGCTGTCGATGACGCTCTGCACCACCTCCTCCAGCCCCACCATGTAGATGAACTCGCTGTTGGCGGCGCTGGGTAGGAAATGCAGGAGGGGAGCGGGGGGTTTTGGGGGGGGGATCTCCAGCAGGGTCTTTTCCAGCTGCTTCCGTAGGGCCAGCTTGGCAGCGGCTTGGGAATTGGCGGCGTCGGACAAAGCGCTGGGGCTGGGAAGGGGAGAGGAGACCCTGGCCACGGAGCCGGGCGGGAGGTGGGAGGCGAGGTTCATGTAGATGGCCGAGGAGGAGCTCCGCTGGCACGGCACGGACGAGCTGGATTGCTGGCGAGGAAGAGGAAGGGGAGCTCAGGATGGGGATCCCCTCCCAAAGCGGTGCCCAGGAGCTCCAGGCCTCTGGAATCCCATGCCCGGAGCAGGGCTGCTCGCAGGGCGCGTCCCCTCCCAGCCCATTGGCGTTCCCAACGGGGACAATTCCCTCCTGGCCCGTTCCCGGCGGCGCCCGGGATGTGTGGGGCTGGGAAGGATTGGGAATAACACGGGGAGGATAACCCCGCTTGTCTCTATTGGAATGCTGAGATTGGAGGAGATCTCAGCGCCGGGCTGATCCTTAGAGCATCTCCCAGGCCCTAAAACCACCTGGAGAGGGGCTTGGACAAGGGGTTGGGATGAGCTTGAGGCTCCTTTCCAACCCAACCCATTCCAGGATTCCCTATCAGGTCAAGCCCATCCTTTCCAACCCAACCCATTCCATGATTCCCCATCATTTCAAGCCCATCCTTCCCAACCCAACCCATTCCAGGATTCCCTATCAGGTCAAGCCCATCCTTTCCAACCCAACCCATTCCATGATTCCCCATCATTTCAAGCCCATCCTTTCCAACCCATTCCATGATTCCCCATCATTTCAAGCCCATCCTTCCCAACCCATTCCAGGATTCCCCATCATTTCAAGCCCATCCTTCCCAACCCATTCCATGATTCCCCATCATTTCAAGCCCATCCTTCCCAACCCGACCCATTCCATGATTCCCCATCATTTCAAGACCATCCTTTCCAACTCAACCCATTCCATGATTCCCCATCATTTCAAGCCCATCCTTCCCAACCCGACCCATTCCATGATTCCCCATCATTTCAAACCCATCCTTTCCAACCCAACCCATTCCATGATTCCCCATCATTTCAAGTCCATCCTTTCCAACCCATTCCAGGATTCCCCATCATTTCAAGCCCATCCTTCCCAACCCATTCCATGATTCCCCATCATTTCAAGCCCATCCTTCCCAACCCATTCCATGATTCCCCATCATTTCAAGTCCATCCTTTCCAACCCAACCCATTCCATGATTCCCCATCATTTCAAGCCCATCCTTTCCAACCCAACCCATTCCAGGATTCCCCATCAGTTCAAACCCATCCTTCCCAACCCATTCCATGATTCCCCATCAGTTCAAGTCCATCCTTTCCAACCCAACCCATTCCATGATTCCCCATCATTTCAAGCCCATCCTTCCCAACCCATTCCATGATTCCCCATCATTTCAAGCCCATCCTTTCCAACCCATTCCATGATTCCCCATCATTTCAAGCCCATCCTTTCCAACCCAACCCATTCCAGGATTCCCCATCATTTCAAGCCCATCCTTCCCAACCCAACCCATTCCATGATTCCCCATCATTTCAAGCCCATCCTTCCCAACCCAACCCATTCCATGATTCCCCATCATTTCAAGCCCATCCTTCCCAACCCAACCCATTCCATGATTCCCCATCATTTCAAGCCCATCCTTTCCAACCCAACCCATTCCATGATTCCCCATCATTTCAAGCCCATCCTTCCCAACCCATTCCATGATTCCCCATCATTTCAAGCCCATCCTTCCCAACCCATTCCATGATTCCCCATCATTTCAAGCCCATCCTTCCCAACCCAACCCATTCCAGGATTCCCCATCATTTCAAGCCCATCCTTCCCAACCCAACCCATTCCATGATTCCCCATCATTTCAAGCCCATCCTTCCCAACCCAACCCATTCCAGGATTCCCCATCAGTTCAAACCCATCCTTCCCAACCCATTCCATGATTCCCCATCATTTCAAGCCCATCCTTTCCAACCCATTCCATGATTCCTCATCATTTCAAGCCCATCCTTCCCAACCCAACCCATTCCAGGATTCCCCATCATTTCAAGCCCATCCTTTCCAACCCAACCCATTCCATGATTCCCCATCATTTCAAGCCCATCCTTCCCAACCCATTCCAGGATTCCCCATCATTTCAAGACCATCCTTTCCAACCCAACCCATTCCAGGATTCCCCATCATTTCAAGCCCATCCTTCCCAACCCAACCCATTCCATGATTCCCCATCATTTCAAGCCCATCCTTTCCAACCCAACCCATTCCATGATTCCCCATCATTTCAAGCCCATCCTTCCCAACCCATTCCAGGATTCCCCATCATTTCAAGCCCATCCTTCCCAACCCAACCCATTCCATGATTCCCCATCATTTCAAGCCCATCCTTCCCAACCCAACCCATTCCAGGATTCCCCATCAGTTCAAACCCATCCTTCCCAACCCATTCCATGATTCCCCATCATTTCAAGCCCATCCTTCCCAACCCAACTCATTCCATGATTCCCCATCATTTCAAGCCCATCCTTCCCAACCCAACTCATTCCATGATTCCCCATCATTTCAAGCCCATCCTTCCCAACCCAACTCATTCCATGATTCCCCATCATTTCAAGCCCATCCTTTCCAACCCAACCCATTCCATGATTCCCCATCATTTCAAGCCCATCCTTCCCAACCCATTCCATGATTCCCCATCATTTCAAGTCCATCCTTTCCAACCCAACCCATTCCATGATTCCCCATCATTTCAAGCCCATCCTTTCCAACCCATTCCATGATTCCCCATCATTTCAAGCCCATCCTTCCCAACCCAACTCATTCCATGATTCCCCATCATTTCAAGCCCATCCATCCCCTCCACTTGGCATGTGTCCTCCCTCCACCTCCACGCCGAGCGATGGGCGCTCTCCCCATTCCCACCGGAAGGGCCGGATGGGACCTTACTGGCTGGTAGTTGATGGCTGGATTCATGCTGGGCGTCGTGGTCCGGATGAGGCCGGGTTTGGGAGGCCCCCTCTGGCCCTGGAGCTGGGCAGGGCTGGGAGCGATCACGCGCTGGGACATGAGCATGTGGGGCAGGGTGGTGGTGCTGGCCGAGCGGATGACGCTGTGACCCTGGGGGGAGAGGCAAGGCCCGAGGGCATTCCCGTTCCTCGGCAATTCCCGGGAATGCTGCTCCAGGAACTCCGTGCTCCTTGATGACCCGGAGGGCCAAAGCCTCGTGGTCACATATCCCTGGTTTCTGAGTCAAGGGAAGGGGTGGGAATCCTCATGGAGCAACTGCTTCCCATGAGCCAGGGACTTCCAGGATCTGGGATGGGATGGCTTGGAAGTTGTTGCCAAGCCCCACATCCTGGCAGTGCTCAGGGCCAGGCTGGATGGGGCTTGGAGCAAGCTGGGGAGGGGGGTGGATCTGGATGAGCTTTAAGCTCCCTTCAATCCAATTCCATGCTCCTGTGATCCTGGGTTAATCCATATGGAGAAACGAGAAGGGAAAAATGGGATTGAGGAGCACGGAGCTCTTCCAGCCGGGATTCACACCGCTGCTGGAGCTCCACATGGAATGGTTCTAAGAGGGCTGCTCCCAGGGAAGGGAGCTCGTTGGGGCAGGAATGCAGGGGCCTGTTTCACACCTCGATCCCAGGCAATCCCAACCATCACCCTGGGATCGGGAAGCCCCGGAGCAGAGGCTTCTCCCAATGGCTCCAATGGGAACAGAGAGATCCGACAGCTCAATCCCCTCATGGAAGCACCTCCTGCCTGGCAGCCTCTTCCTCCCCGTGCCCTTCAGCTGCTTCCCGGGATGCTGCATCCCAAAGGAAAGGCTCCCAAAGCCAGGGCAAACAAGGAGCTTCCTTCAGCAGCCCCATCCCACAACGGGCCTGAGCCCGGCTCGTTGCCATAGCAAAGCCAACACACATCCCAAACAAAGGGAATTGGGAATGCCGGGAGGGAAGGAAGGAAGGAGCAGGAGGCAGGGGGATGCGCTGCATCCCGCATCCCCATTCCAACGTGGAGGCAAGAAGGGATAAAGCCCGTTCCCGGAGCTCATGGAACACTCGAAGTATCCCAAAGCCCCATAAAGAGCCCCAGAGGCGGCATTCCCAAATGGGACAGATCCCAAGGCAGCTCCTTCCACATCACACAAGCCAGGGCATCACCTGGACCGGCCTCCATCCATCCCCATGCGCATCCATGAGCTGCTCCGTGGGGATGGCTGAGCCTGGAGGAGGCTCCTGAAGGGAAACCTGGGAAGGGGCCTCGGAGAAGGGATGGAGGGGCAGGAAAAGGGGGATGATTGATTCCGTGATTCCTCTTAGGTAAGAGGGAACTTCCCAGCCCAAGCGTGCGTCACCAGGCTCACGGTGCTGGGAACCCCTTGGAGCCGGCGCCTCCATAGGGAAGGGATGTTGGGAATTCTCACCTGTAATGTCCTTAGGTTCTGAGGCTCAACCCCCTGAGCTCCAGGCCTGGAGGGCAGCTTGGACAGTCCCTGCTGTCCCACGTGAGCAGGAGAAGGCTGGACGATGGAGGCCGCGTTCTGCACCACGGGAGTCTGCGTGGGGAGCAAAGGAGAGGCGGCATCAGGGATGCAATTCCAGGCCCGGAGCCAGGCCCCTCGTCCTCACCCAGCCCCACGGGATGCTTCACCTTCTGCACCACGTTCTCCTTCTGCAGCTGGCTTTGCCTCAGCTTCTTCAGCAGCACCAGCCTGGCCTCCTCGAGCCGCAGCTCATCCCGGAGCTGCTTGATGAGCTGCTGCCTCTCCTCTATGCTCTTCCCCTATGGAGAGATCCCAAATCCCATTCGCCTTCCTGGCAGCGGGAAGAGCGCGACGATGCTTTCCTCCATGGATCAGCAGGGATGGTGATGCCCCAAAGGTGTCGTCGTCCCCCCCCCCCCCAAATCCCAGCAGTGGAATGGCTCCGTGCTGGAGCATCCATCAGGAAAAGCAAGGCTCTTCCCTACCTTGAACATCTCCAGGTTGGCTGCCTTGAGGCGCTCTTCCATGCGGGAGCTGGAACGGGGGCTGGAGGCTTCGTTGTCGGAGAGGACGATGATGTCCGGGGATGGGGTCAATCGGCCCCTGTCCTGCTCGCTGCGGGGGGGTGTAAGGATAAAGGTGGGAATATGGAGCCAGGAGGAGCGGATCCCGAGTGGAATAACCCCCCCCAGTCACCAGGGATGCGAACTGGAGCTCGGCACCGTGCTCCATGCCCATAGAGACACCCAGAGCCGGGATGGAAGAAGGGAAAAGCCACGTTGGAATGGGGTTTCCTGCCCTGGGAGAAGGGGAAGGTGTGGGAAGCAAACCCCATTCCGAGGAAGGAGGCACTAATAAAAGCCTTCTGCTGTTCCAAATGGAAGGAAATGCTTGGAAAACCTTGGGAATTGTGCACTAAGGCAGTGTGAAGCACTGAGGCCCATGGGGGCTCAGCACCACCGGGAGGTCTCTGCCCTGAGGCTGCAGCAGGAGGCCCATGGATGATCCGATCCCAAGCTTTTAGCTTCCAAGAGGAAGCCCGGAGCTGAAGCCAAGCTTCCAGGCTTGGCTGCTCCGAGGGCAATGGGATGCTCAGAGTGGGAATGTGGCTCCCAGCATCTTGGCTTCATCTCCCAGGCGGTTGTATGGAATTCCAGCCACATCCACCCGCAAACCTCATCCATACGGAGATCCCAGCTGGAAAAGCACCCCCAGCAGCGTGGCTCCACCCCATCCGAACCAACAGGGAGGAATCATCTGACCCCAGACTGTGATCCCCAGCTATCCCATTCCTGCAGGATCCCAAGGCTTTTCCAGCTGCTCCATCCTGGAGCACAGGAGAAGGTGGTGTGGTCCAGAGCATCCTGTGGATGCCAGTGGGCCCCGCTCCATCCACACAACCCATCCTGCATCCCAGGGGGTTCGGTTCAGCTTTCCAAGGGGAAAAGCTGCTGTTGGATGGGATGAACACGTGCTGATCACATGGATCCTGCCAGAACCAATCCCAAGCCTCGGGATGCGCTTCCACTGAGGAACAGCATCCCAACCTCTTGGGTTAGAGGGATGGAAGGCAACTAAGCCTTGAGCCCAGCGGGGCTTCCTCCTCCTCCAGCATCCTTGGATACAGCTCAGGGATACCTGGAGTTGTAAAGGATCACATTGGGATGGATGTGCTGGTACCCAACTGGATGTGCTGGTACCCAACTGGATGTGCCGGTACCCAATGGGATGCGCCGGTACCCAATGGGATGTGCCGGTATCCAACGGGATGTGCTGGTACCCAACTGGATGTGCTGGTACCCAACTGGATGTGCCAATACTCAACTGGATGTGCCAGTATCCAACTGGATGTACCAGTATCCAACTGGATGTGCCAGTACCTAACAGGATGTGTCGGTATCCAACTGGATGTGCTGGTACCCAACTGGATGTGCTGGTACCCAACTGGATGTGCCAGTATCCAACTGGACGTGTCAATACTCAACTGGATGCGCCAGCACCCAACTGGATGTGCCAGCACCCAACTGGATGTGTTCGTACACAACTGGATGTGCCGGTACCCAACTGGATGTGCCAGTACCCAACTGGATGTGCCAGTACCCAACTGGATGTGCCGGTACCCAACTGGATGTGCTGGTACTCAACTGGATGTGCTGGTACCCAACTGGATGTGCCGGTACCCAACTGGATGTGCTGGTACCCAACTGGATGTGCCAGTACCCAACTGGATGTGCTGGTACCCAACTGGATGTGCCAGTACCCAACTGGATGTGCTGGTACCCAACTGGATGCGTTCGTACCCAACTGGATGTGCCGGTACCCAACTGGATGTGCCAGTACCCAACTGGATGTGCAGTATCTTACACCCAGAGCCATCACTCCCACATTTGGCACCTCAGAAGCTTAACCCCCTTTGCCAAGTGGCTGAGTGCCACCCACACTGGGGCACCCCTTGGGTTTTGGGGGAGAACTGTGCTTTCCAGAGGAGCAACACCCCCATGATGGCCTCAGAGCAGGACCCAGGTGAACCCACAGGGTGCTGGGTGCACCCAGATGCCCCCCCAGGAGGACACTTACACCCTCGAGAACAACAGCACCGATGAAGGATGCTCCATAGGCCAAAGGGTGACAGAGAAGCATCAATGGGTCTCACATTCGCTATAGCACCCAGAGGGAGCATGGAGATCCTTCCCCTTCCAGTCCCCCATCCCGGTTGGAACATCGGCATCTACATCCAGAGCGCAGCTCTGCATGGGAAGGACCAGCAGCTCCTTCCCGTTGGGATGAAGGGACCTTTCCAGCTTGGACCAGATTGCTCCAAGCTCCATCCCACCCGGCCCTACGGCTGCACCTTTCAATGCTCAACACAGGGATGCAGGAGCCACAGAATCCATGCGGATGCGGGCTGGAATAAGCAGCAAAGCCAACAGCAGCCGATAGCAAACTCTGCTCCTCCTGTCTCCAACCAAAGGCCCCCCCCCCCCCCCCAAAAAAGGTCCATTTGATGCCCTCAAAAGCAAGAGAAAGGGGGCACCCACCTCCTCCTGGCGCTCATATCCACGGGCTCCTCATTGATGTTCTCCTTGCCCGGCCTCCCCCCGGTCCTGCCGTCGCCGTGGGGCCGGAGGCTCCCGTTGAGCTTTTCCTCGTAGCCCTTCCCGGCATCCGGCTTCACGGCCAGCTCGTGGGGGACGTCGAGGCCGGCCAGGTCTTTCCTCTTGAGCAGGGCCAGCATCTTGAGGCGCTCCATGGCCTCGTGCCCTTCCATCTTCAGCCTCTTGGCCAGGACGTCGTCGCGCTCCTCGGCCTGGTCCAGGCTCCGCTTGAGCAGGTTGAGGCGCAGAGCATCCTCCGTCATCCTGTCCATCCTGCGGGATACGGGGCACCGTCAATGGGAGGCACGGAGCAACCGCTTCCCCTCCCCACTGCATCCCGGATCCCAAAGCAAGGGGAAGGAAGGGCCGCAGGCTTCCAGCATCCCAAATTCCCTTGGGAACGGCGGATACAAGCCTAGAGGCAGCAAGAAACCACCACTGGGCGCAACCCAAGTGGCTTGGGATCCTTTAGGATCACCAGGGCGAGGCCACCACAGCGTTAAGCCCGTTGGCAAGGGGAGATGGGAAGCTCAAAGGCTTCATTCCATGGCTTTTTCCCCTTTGGATGGGGACCCGAGGCCCGGATTGATCATGCCAAGAGCTGCCCAAGGACCATCCCCTTGCATGGGTGAGGAATGCGGGATGGAGGCACCCCCTTCCCCATCCCTGCTCCCTCTCCCAGGGTCGGGAATGCCGCTGGGAGACAGAAGCAGGCAGGAGGCAGAGCCCAGCCCCATCGCCCTGCTCCGGCTGCACCCATCGGGAAGAGCCAAGGGAATTCCACCTGGGAACACGGGAAGAGCAAGGGGAGGATGGGGACGGACACTGGGAGCAGCTCCTAAAGGGGGCTACAGGAAACCTGGAGACAAGGGCATCATCCCAAGGGCTGCCTGCGGGAATCCCTATGGAAAAGCAGGAAAACTCCATCCCAGCCCCTCGGCACGGCCCCGGCTTTTCCCTAGCGGAACGTGCGCGACGGCGGCAACCCAATGGAGCCGGACAAGCGGGGGCAAGCCCGGGAGCCACCTGCGCCGCTGCTATTCCAGCCCCAGGGAATGCTGGGGGGTCAAGGAGCTGGAGAAGGGAAGGGGCTGCGGGATAGGGAGAGGCTGCGGTCGGGATGCCAGGGATGCGCCTGGGAGATGAAAGGAGGAGGAGGAGGAGGGCAGGGAAAGGGAGCCCCAACCCCCATGGGTGATTCCCATCGGGAAGCTGCTTCATCCCGAGGGAACGAGCTCCGTGTCGAGGTGTGAAGCGAATGGATCCCTTCCGTACGGCTTGGATGGGAGCAGCTTGAACCCTTCCAGCCCATAGCATTCCATAAGGAAGGAAGCAGCGCGCCGGGACGCAGACAGGGAATATCCCGGTGGGAAAGGAAGGCCTCGGCCAACAAGCACCAAGGGAACAGCCCAGCAGCATCCACTTGTTGCTTCCCCGCCATTCCAGGATTCGGGAATCCCTCAGCCTGCTGCTGGGATCCCACTGGGAAGGATGGAGGCCCCGGGCTCATCCCAAACCGGACCCTCCAGCCTCACCCCCTCCAGCAGCCGGCATTCCCTAAGGATCTGCCGTTATCCCGTGAGGGAAGCCCGGGGTGTATCCCTGCGGATCCAGGCTGGAATCGCCTCTGGAGGTGATTCCAAGCTAAAGGTGAAGCATGGGAAGAACGAGCTTCGAATCCCCACATCCAACACCATTCCCATAGATCCAACCCTCCTCGTGCCTGTATCCCAGCCCCTAAGCAGGAGCCCGCTCCCATCTGCATCCCCTCACTCGGAGCCACCCATTCCCAGTGGCCAGCTTTAACTCCCAGCATCCCTACGGAGAGCACCGGGAACGCTGCAGGATCGGGCCCCTGCGCATCCATGGATGCGGCTGCCGCAGGGAATTCCCTCCCTGGGACAAGCAGAGCCCTATGGAGCAGGAGGAGGCCGCACGGGAGCTCCCATCGGGAATGGGGTGCAGAGGTTGGGCCATGGGCAACGAGCCCAACCGGACGGAGCCATCTCCGGCAGCATTCCAAAGCCTTGGAAAAGGACGGAGCCCTCCTCTTCCCAAGCCCAGCGATCCCGGTGAGTCCCAACTGGCTCTTCCAAGGCATCCCTCAGGTCCTAAGCGCAAGGGGAGCTGATCCCACCGGAGCCACTCTACGCCAGCATCACGCAGCCGCTGGGGTACCGGGATTGGGAATGATTCCCTTCCTATCGCAGGGAAGGAACCCGGGATCGCAATCCGGGATCACTCGGAGCCGTGAGCATTCCAAAGGGGATCACGGAGCCCGTTCCTAACCCACGGCAGAGCCTCGAGGCCATCCCAATGCGCTCAGCCATAGCTGAAGCCCGCCTTCCCTAGGGATGGGCTCCTCATCCCGAGCATCCCACGGGATGGAGCCGCTCCGGTGTCTCCAGCTGGCACGGAAAAGGAGCCAAGGTCTCGGCACAGCCACACAAAATGGCTGTCTCCCATTCCCAAACAACATTCCCGACTGGATCAGGACCTAGCCAGGGAATTCCCGACATTCCCACCTGCGGAGAAGAGGTTGGGCCAGCACCGAGGCAGAGGCAAAGCCGCCCTCCTGGCTCCTGCTCCTTGCATCCCGATGCTGCCCATTGGAAGTTGTCGGGAATACCACAGGGAGGAGGACTGGCCAGGCAGGTAAGGCCGGAGCAGGGATTTAAAGGAATACTGAGCCCCAAATCCAGCTTGGAACAAAGAGGAAAGAGCTGAGAGCCCTTAAACCCAGGGTGGGGTGTGGGGGGGGGGGGAAGCTTTTCCCAGCTTCCCAAGGGAAAGGGGAATAAATGGGAGACAAAGGAGGTGTTTTAGCGGAGAACCGGGAGGGATTCCAATGGGATCGGGGCTGCAGCAGCAGCAACAGTTCCGCTCTTCCCGCTTCCCGGCGGGACATCCCGCTGGGAGAGCCGAGCCCATGGCACGGGAGAGCTGGCGCTGGGTGCCAAGGCCACGTCCCCGACATCCATAGGGATGCAGGGACGGAGGCAACAGCGGCGAGGCCGGCGCGGAGCATCCCGGGATGAGTTTGGGATAGGGGGCAGGGGAAGAGCTGCTTCCCTCCGGATCCCAACCTTGGGATGCGGTGGGATGAAGGCAGCTTCAAGCTGGACCAGGATGCTCCAAGCCCCAGCCAGCACCGCCGGGGATGGGGCATCCAAACCTGCTCCCTTCGTCCCATCCCGGGATCCCATCACCCTCAACAGGGAATGACTTCAGCCTCAGGCCCCCTATCCGGCAGCTTAAAGCCATTCCCCTTCTCCTATCCCTATATCCCTTCTCCAAAGCCTCTTCCCAGGTTTTTCCAACCCCCCTTTTCTCCTAAGTTTGCTTTCAGCCAACTTCCTTCTGGGATCATCCAGCACCAGGGACACCATTCCCTGCTCCATAAACCCTCGGGAAAGCCGCTCCTCAGCGGGAATACCGCCCGTGTCCCCCATATCCATCTATCCACGGATCCATACACACATATCCATAGCCCGCTCCATAAGGAATTGGCCAGCAATTGGGAAGATGCTGCTGGAAAACGCTCCCCCCCCCCCACCAATGGAACAGCGGGAATACAGGAGGCAGAAAAAAGAGGTGGGGGGGAACGGAGCCTTCACCTCCACCCTCCTCCTCCTCCTCCCCTGCCCATTCCAACCGGGAATGACGCAGGCTTCCTTATATAATGCGCCGCGATTCCCTCGACTGCGGCCCTGCCTTTGTGCGCGCCGCTGGCCGGGAGCCATAGACACACATGGGGGGGGCATTAAAATCATTCATGGAGTCATTAACAGCATCCCATTAATTGGGAAGGGAAGGGAAGCACGGAATTCCTTGGATTTGCTTTGGTACCTGCGGCGCTGGTTGGGCGGGGGGGGGAGGAATTCCAATGGGGAGAGGTGGGAAGGGTGGGATTGGGATTGGGATGGGGAAGAGGCGAGGGGGGGGGGGGGGAAGCGTTGAGCGAGGCCCGGCGTGGAGTTGGTAAATCCCATGGGATGGATCCCGGCGGCGCATCCCGAAGGGAATACTCACAGGTCCGGGCTCCCCGGCGCCGCCTCCTCGAGTTGCCAAGAGGATCAAGGAGCCAAGGGAAGAGGGGCAGGGGAAGAGCGGAGCCTTCGGGAAGAGCAGGAGGAAGAGGCAGGGATTTGGGATGGGGATGAGGGGCGGCCCCGCGTGCCATCCCCCTCCCGGCAGCGATCCCGATCCCAAGCCCGGCTCCGAGCGGGCACTCGCCTGCCAATCATGCGCCGTGACTGGTGGAGGAAACAAAAGAAAAGGGGGGATGCTCTCCCGGATTCCCGGCATGCCTCGCGGGAAGCGGGGGGGGGGGGGGGGGGAAGGCAAAAAAAGAGGGAAAAAAAATCGGGAAAAGAGCCAGCCGGAGCCGGTTTGGGAGCAGGGAGGATGGGGGGGGGGGGGGGGGGGGGGGGGGGGGTTGGGATCGGCTCTTTGGAAGGGGTCATGGATTGGGATGTATGGAAAAGGAGCCCCCCCCCCCCCATTTTCCATCTCCGCCACCCCATGCTTGGCCCCCAGCCAAAGTTTGGCTTCATTCATGAGAGCCGGGGCTTTAACCCCTTGGTGGCCAAATCCTTCCCAGCCGAAGAGCGCATCCCGAGGCCTCGGCACCGCCAGGATCAGGGAAGAGGAAGAGGGAAGAGGAGGAAGAGGGAGGAAGGCAAAGGAAGGGATGCGGCCCCCATCGCCGCAGGGATGCGGGGCTCCCGGCGCGGGTACCAAGGCGATGCTGGAGGAGGCTCCTTAAGGAGCAGCTCCCAAAGGGGCTCTCGGGAAGCTGGGAAAGGGCTTTGGGAAAGGGATGGAGGGGCGGGATAACGGGAATGGGGATGGGATTTGAGGGAGCTCTTCCCTGGGAGGGACACGGGGATGCTCCCGGTGAAGCAAAGCTTCACGTACCCAAATATCCACCGTTAACGCGTGCAGGAATGGGGGAGAATCCAAGGGTCGGGAATGACATTATCCCGTATCCCCCTTGGATTTGCCCACCGGCCCTCAGCTCGCGCGCCACGATCCAAAGGGAAAGGGCTCCTTCCCGGAGCACTCTGCTCTAAGCCCCTTCCATTCCCGAGGCAGTTGGAGGCTTTTCCAAAGGGAATGGCCACGTTATCCCAATACAAACCCAACGGGAAGCAGCATCCCAACGGGTTCCGATGGCGATGGAACCTTCAGGTTGCGATTCCCAAAGGGGAAATGGATCTCCGTATCTCTAAGGAAGCCCACAGCCTCCAACAGGCAACGGATGCTCCCGATGGAATTCCCATCCATGCTTCCATGTGTTCCATCCATGGGAAACGCTCCTCAGGTGCCACCAGCATCCCAGCCCCAGCGTTCCCTTCCCTGCTGCTCTCCCGACCGCATTCCTTGGGTCCCATCCCGAAGCCGATCCATGGAAAACCTGGAATTGGGATGCTTTCCTGCCTGTCTCCCAGCATTCCGGCCTCAGCGCCACGCTTCCAAAGCTGGAATGTGGTTCCCGGGTCCATGCAAGACGCTCGGGGCATGGTCACTGCATCCCTGGATCCATTGGAGCATCCATGAAGAGGCCTTTGATGCCTGCTGCTTCCCAAAGCCAACCCATTCCCTGCCTGAGGAATCCCGCCCCGTGCCCATCTTCTCCTCATCCAGGGATTCGGATCCGTGGGGCACAAGTGAGGGTCTGGCATTCCAGGTACCGCGAGCCGAAAAGCGGGATGCGAGCTCCCGCTGGGATGGGATACTGGGAAAGATGGAATTCCCAAGGCACCTGATACGGGATTAAGGTACCCGGGTGTCCGGGGTGAGCTCCCGCCACCCTCCTGCCTCAATCCCGTCGCCATCCCTTATCCAAAGCCTTTCTCCAGGATTCCCTGGGAGCTGCTCCAAGCTCATTCCCAACATTGGGAATGCCTCCATCGCCTTTAAGCAACCGGAAAGGGGGCCGAGCGTTGCAGGGGATGCAGGAGCAGCAGAGAGGGATGGATGGGACAGCATTCCCAAGGGATCCACCGCAGCTCCGCGTCGCTTCCAACCTCCCGGAGCAGTTCCCGGATCCGATCCCTTCCTCTTGCTGGCTTTGGGAATCTCCATCCCTCCTCCTGAGCTGAGGACAGGGATGAGCACGGCACTTCCATGGGTTAATCCCAACCTGATCCCTAAACTCATCCCAAGTCTGGGTTTAACACAGCCTAAGGGAGCTGGGCTCCATCCCTCAACTCCAATCCCAACAGGTTATTCCCAACGGGAAGCCGCTCCATCCCGAGGCCAGGAGCAGCCATGGGCAGGGGTCCCAGCAGCATCCAGGGATACCCAACGTTATCCAGGATTAAGTCAGAAGGGAAAAGGGGAAAACACTTGAGGTTGGGCCGGACTTCCCATTGGGAAACCCTTCGGAAGCCCGCATCCGCCTCAGCATTCCCATTGACAAGTAGGGATCTCTGCTTGGAAGCAGTTGGGCTCTAGGGAAGGTGCCCCCCATCCAAGCCATTCCATGATTCCATAGGGAGAAGACGCAGCCTCCACTCGACCCAACCCCTTCCAGCGCAAATCCCGGCATTCCCCGGGATCGCTTCCAGCCATTCCATGCATGGGAATTCCCATCAACACCCTGGTCCCTCCTTGACCACGGGCATCGGATGGAGCCATCTCCATGTGGAGATCAGGGAATCAAGCAGGAGGGAATGGGGTGGGAAAGGGGTGGGAAAGGGGTGGAAAAGGGGAGGAAAGGGGGTGGAAAAGGGGGTGGGAAAGGGGTGGAAAAGGAGGGGGAAAAGGTGGAAGAGGGTGGAAAAGGAGGGTGGAAAAGGAGGGTGGAAAAGGGGTGGAAAAGGGGTGGAAAAGGGGTGGAAAAGGGGTGGAAAGGGGGTGGAAAAGGGGTGGAAAAGGGGTGGAAAAGGAAGGGGTGGAAAAGGAGGGTGGAAAAGGGGTGGAAAAGGGGTGGAAAAAGGGGGAAAAGGGGGGGAAAAGGGGGAAAAGGAGGGAAAAGGGGTGGAAGTGGTTGGAAAAGGGTTGGAAAAGGGTGGAAGAAGAGACTGGAAGGGGTTGGAAAAGAGTTGGAAGAGGAGGTTGGAAGGGGTTGGAAGATGTGGGAAAAGGGTGGAAAAGGGTGGGAAGGAAAGGCTGGAAGGGATTGGAAAGGCTTGGAAGGGGTTGAAGGAGTCGGAAGCGGTTGGAAAAGGCCTGGAAAAGGCTTGGAAGAAGCGGTTGGAAAGGGGTGGAAGGGGTTGGATGGGGTTGGAAAAGGGTGGAAAAGGGTGTGAAGGAATGGGAAGGGGTTGGAAGGGGTTGGGAAAAGGGTGGGAAGGAGTTGGAAAAGGTTGGAAAAGGGTGGGAAGGGGTTGGAAGGGATTGGAAGGGGTTGGAAGGGTTGGAAAAGGGTGGGAAGGAGTTGGAAGCGGTTGGAAAAGGCTTGGAAAAGGCCTGGAAGAAGCGGTTGGCCAGGGTTGGAAGGGGTTGTAAAGGGGTGGAAGGGGTTGGAAAAGGGTTGGAAAAGGGTGGAAGGGGTTGGAAAAGGAGGGTGGAAAAGGGTTGGAAAGGGGTTGGAAAAGGGTGGGAAGGGGTTGGAAAAGGGTTGGAAAGGGGTGGAAAAGGGTTGGAAAGGGGTTGGAAGGGGTTGGAAAAGGGTTGGAAAGGGGTGGGAAGGGGTTGGAAAAGGGTTGGAAAGGGGTGGGAAGGGGTTGGAAAAGGGTTGGAAAGGGGTGGGAAGGGGTTGGAAAAGGGTTGGAAAGGGGTGGGAAGGGGTTGGAAAGGGGTGGAAAAGGGTTGGAAAGGGGTGGGAAGGGGTTGGAAAAGGGTTGGAAAGGGGTTGGAAAGGGGTGGAAAAGGCTGGAACCCCCTTGAAGCCCATCAGTTCCAACCATGCCAACGTGACGGGAATCACTTCCCGGATCCACACCGAGCTTCCAGGCCTTGGGAAGCCAAACCCTGCGGCAGGGACCCCTTTTCCATGGGGAATATGGGGGAGGCCGAGCTCCAGATGGCAGCAAATCCCAACCCCGGGATCGTTGGGAATGAACCAACCCACACCGGGATGGGCTGGGATAAGAGGAGCACGAGGCATCCGGATGGAATTGATCCCAATGGGCTTCCCGATCCAGCTGGAATGCCGCTGCCAGAGCTCGCTGCTTAGGACCTTGGGAATTCCCCATGGAATTCCGGCCATCCCAGCCCATGATGCCAGGCCTGGAATGAGTGGGATGGGGAAAGGCTGCAGACAGAAGGGGTCCTGTTCCCTGCCAATCCCTTAGGATGCTCCTATTCCTTCCCAATCCTTAGGAATGGCTCCTATTCCTTCCCAATCCTTAGGGATGGCTCCTATTCCTTCTCAATCCTCATGGATACTCCTATTCCTTCCCCAATCCTTATGGATGCTCCCATTCCTTCCCAATCCTTAGGGATGCTCCTATTCCCTGCCAATCCTTATGGATGCTCCTATTCCTTCCCAATCCTCATGGATGCTCCCTATTTCCTGCCAATCCTTATGGATGCTCCTATTCCTTCCCAATCCTTAGGGATGCTCCTATTCCCTGCTAATCCTTACGGATGCTCCTATTCCTCCCCAATCCTTATGGATGCTCCTATTCCTTCCCAATCCTTAGGGATGCTCCTATTCCCTGCCAATCCTTATGGATGCTCCTATTCCTTCCCAATCCTTAGGGATGCTCCTATTCCCTGCTAATCCTTAGGGATGCTCCTATTCCCTGCCAATCCTTATGGATGCTCCTATTCCTTCCCAATCCTTATGGATGCTCCTATTCCTTCCCAATCCTTAGGGATGGCTCCTATTCCTTCTCAATCCTCATGGATAGTCCTATTCCTTCCCAATCCTTAGGGATGCTCCATTCCTTCCCAATCCTTAGGGATGCTCCTATTCCCTGCTAATCCTTAGGGATGCTCCTATTCCCTGCCAATCCTTATGGATGCTCCTATTCCTTCCCAACCCTTAGGGATGCTCCCTATTCCCTGCTAATCCTTATGGATGGCTCCTATTCCTTCCCAATCCTTACGGATGCTCCTATTCCCTGCTAATCCTTACGGATGCTCCTATTCCTTCCCAATCCTTAGGGATGCTCCTATTCCTTCTCAATCCTCATAGATGCTCCCTATTTCCTGCCAATCCTTAGGGATGGCTCCTATTCCTTCCCAATCCTTAGGGATGCTCCTATTCCTTCCCAATCCTTAGGGATGCTCCTATTCCTTCCCAATCCTTATGGATGCTCCTATTCCTTCCCCAATCCTTAGGGATGCCCCTATTCCTTCCCAATCCTTAGGGATGCTCCTATTCCCTTTGGTGGCCAAGATCCCGCTTCCAGCCCCAACCCAGGGCATCCCACAGCTCCCCAAATTCCAGGGGACGGGAAGGGGGCCGTCGGCAGCATCCTCTTCCCGAGGGATCAGGGGCCAGGGTCCGGGATCAGCCTCATCCCATTCCAGCATCCCAACGGGCTGAAGGAGGATCGGGAATGAGGAGGGAAAGGGAACCCTAGGGAATGACAGGGGGAGGAGGGCGGATCCCGGCGGAGCAGCAATTCCCTATGGATGAGCAGAGCCCGATCCTTACGGAAGAGCAGCTCGAAAGCCGGGAATGGCCTTTAGGATGCAGGGTCGGGATACGGGGAATGGCAGCGGGGATCCCAGCTCCTCGCTCCTCCAATCCCAAGGCAGAGCCGCTTTGGGATCATGGGAGCAGGAGCCAAAGGGATCCCTATGGATCCTTCCCCCCCCATTCCAGAGGTGGATCCAAGGCTCCGGAGCCGCGGGCGCACGTGGCACGGCCTGATAGGTGGAATGCTTTCCATAGGGATAAGGTTTCCTGGAGCCCCATTCCAAGCCCGGGGGGGGGGCTTTTCCAATGGGAAAACCGGGAATTCTGTCCTTTTAAGGGGGTTTTTCCTCCTCCCCCCCCCCCCGTTTCCCATTGAGCGCGGGATGAATCCCCCAGCTGGGATAACGCAGCCCATGAATGGGATGCAGGGAAACTCCACATGGAAAAAGGATGGGAATGGGGAATGAACCCCCCCCCCCCCCCTCGGCTCTTCTCCATAGGGAACCATTGGGAATGGGATTTACTCAGCCCCGGGCTCCATTGGGATGCTCCCGATGGAAGCGGCGCCGCAAAGATGGATGCTCCCCGTCAGGCGCGCGGCCTCGTGACCGCGATCCCAATGGGAATGCCGGGAGCGGACCCGGAGCCATTGGGGTTCATCCCCCCCCCCCCCCCCCTCAGATCCCAGGGAAGGCGGTTGGGGGGGGGGAGGGGGGGGGATCTGCCCTTAAACCCACGGCATTCCCGAAGTGATTCCCACTGGATGCTGCCCCCCCCCCCCCCCATTCCCCCCCCCATCCCAAAAGCAGGGGAGAATTCCATTAAAAACCCCTTTTGGGGGGGGGGGGGGAGGGGGGGTTGATCCCAGCATCCATCCCATGGCATCCATAAGATCCGGATACAGGGATAGATCCATCCTTAGGGAGGGGGGAATGGGGGGACCAAACCCGATCCCGATCCCATTGGTTGTTCCCAATGGGAATGGGGTCCCCATTGAAGTTTCCCTACTGCCCCCCCCCCCCCCATAGGAACCAACCTGGATCCCAATGGATCCATTCCCAGTGTTCCCAAAGGAGGGAATAAAGGGGGGGGGGGGCACACACACACACACCCCCCCCACCAGCTCTGCACCGTGATAGAGACAGGCCCCTATGAGCTCTGCCCCACAACCAGGGGGCTCTGCCCCATTGAAACCATGGGGCTCTGCCCCACACCTCCATGGCGCTCTGCCCCCATCAAACACCAGGCCCCTGCCCCCATCGATCCATGGGGCTCTGCCCCCACTGAAACCATGGGGCTCTGCCCCATAGCCATGGTGCTCTGAACCATGGGGCTCTGCCCCCCATCAAACACCAGGGTCTCTGCCCCATTGAACCCATGGGGCTCTGCCCCCATCGAACGCCGGGGCTCTGCCCCATAGAACCATGGGGCTCTGCCCCACAACCATGGGGCTCTGTCCCCTACAACCATGGGGCTCTGAACTATGGGGTCCTGCCCCCATATCCATGGGGCTCTGCCTGCATCGAAAACCAGGCCTCTGCCCCATTGAACCATAGGGCTCTGCCCCACATCCATGGGGCTCTGCCCCACATCCATGGGGCTCTGAACCATGGAGCTCTGCCCCCCAACCAAGAGGTTCTGCCCCCCACCACCGTGGGGCTCTGCCCATTGATCCATGGGGCTCTGCCTCATAGAACCATGGGGTTCTACCCCCCACATCCTCTGAACCCCATAACCATGGGGCTCTGAACTATGGGGCTCTGCCCCATTGAAAAGTGGGCTCTGCCGCCATTGAACACCAGGCCTCTGCCCCATTGAGCCGTGGGGCTCTGCCCTCCACATCCACGGGGCTCTGCCCTCCATATCCATGGGGCTCTGCTCCCCACATCCATGGGGCTCTGCCCCCCATAACCATGGGGCTCTGCCTCCATCGAACACCAGGCCTCTGCCCCATTGAACCACGGGGCTCGGCCCCACAACCATGGGGCTCAGAACCATGGGGCTGTGTCCCCCACAACCATGGGGCTCTGCCCCACTGAACCGCGGGGCTCGGCCCCACAACCATGGGGCTGTGAACCATGGGGCTGTGCCCCCCACAACCACGGGGCTCTGCCCCATAGAACCATGGAGCTCTGCCCCATAGAACCATGGCGCTCTGCCCCCCACAACCACGGGGCTCTGCCCCCATAGAACCATGGCGCTCTGAACCATGGCGCTCTGCCCCCCACAACCATGGGGCTCTGCCCCATAGAACCATGGCGCTCTGAACCATGGCGCTCTGCCTCCCACAACCATGGGGCTCTGCCCCATAGAACCATGGCGCTCTGCCCCATAGAACCATGGCGCTCTGAACCATGGCGCTCTGCCCCCCACAACCATGGGGGCTCTGCCCCATAGAACCATGGAGCTCTGCCCCCACAACCATGGGGCTCTGCCCCATAGAACCATGGCGCTCTGAACCATGGCGCTCTGCCCCATAGAACCATGGTGCTCTGCCCCCCACAACCATGGCGCTCTGCCCCATAGAACCATGGCGCTCTGCCCCCCACAACCATGGCACTCTGCCCCATAGAACCATGGCGCTCTGCCCCCCACAACCACGGGGCTCTGCCCCATAGAACCATGGGCTCTGCCCCATAGAACCATGGCGCTCTGAACCATGGGGCTCTGCCCCATAGAAACCATGGCGCTCTGAACCATGGCGCTCTGCCCCATAGAACCATGGCGCTCTGCCCCCCACAACCGCGGGGCTCGGCCCCACAACCATGGGGCTCTGCCCCATAGAACCATGGAGCTCTGCCCCCACAACCATGGCGCTCTGCCCCACAGACCCATGCGCCTTTACCCCCATCGAACCCCAGGGCTCAGCCCCCCACATCCCCCTCCCCCCCCTCCTCCATCCCTGCCCCACCGATACCGCCCCTCCCCCCCTCGAGGCCTACCCCCGCCCCCTCCCTCAGCCGCCATCGGGGCCTGCTCCGCCCCCCCCCGGGCCCGGCCCTCACCTGCTCCGGGGGGCGCCGCCGTGGGGCGGGGACCGGGGGGGGGGACGGGACCGGAAGCGGAGCGGGGCCGGGACCGGAGGGGGCCGAGGCCGAGGCCGAGGCCGGAGCCGGGGCCGGGCGGAGCAGAAGCGGGCCGCAGCCACCGCGGAGCGCAGCCGGCACCCCCACAAACAATGCCTCTGATTGGCCGGCTTTCAACCCCGCCTCCCGACCCCACGGCTCGACGCCTATTGGTTACCGCGCTTGTCAATCATCGCCTTGAACCAATCGTTTCGGAGAGCGTTTCCGCGGTGCTCCCGCCCTCCCCGCCGTTGATTGGACGGCGCTGGGGAAGGAGGGGGTGATTGACAAGGGGCTCCACCAATGGGAACGCTCCGTGTGGGGGGGGGGCCTTTAATGGGCGCCTCAACATCCGGGTCCCCACATCCGGGTCCCGCGGGGTCGGCGGGCAAAAACCCCCCCCCCCCCCCCCCCCCCCCCCACCGGGCCGGGAACGGAGCCGGAGCCGCGATCGCGATCGGGGGGCAGGGACCGAGCCCCGGTAACGGGGAGGGGGGGGGGGTTGGGTCCTTCCCTCCCCCCCACAGGCCCCGCCGAGGCCTCTGCCAGGGCCCAAGATGGCGGCCACCCCCCCCCCCCCCCGTGTATAGGGCCCTATAGGCGCGTATAGAGATGCTATGGACATAAAGACCCCCGATAGACACATATAGACCCCCTGTAGGCACATATAGGGCCCCTATAGACACCTATAGGGCCCTTATAGACATGTGTAGGGCCTTTATAGACACATATAGACCCCCTAAAGGCACGTATAGGGCCCATATAGGCACGTATAGACCCCCATATACACATATAGACCCCCTATAGGCACGTATAGGGCCCTTATAGACACGTATAGACCCCATATACACATATAGACCCCCCATATACACATATAGACCCCCTAGAGACACGTATAGACCCCCTATAGGCACATAGAGGGCCCATGTAGGCACGTATAGACCCCCATATACACATATAGACCCCCTATAGACACGTATAGAGCCCTTATAGACATGTATAGGACCTTTATAGACACATAAAGATCCCCTATAGGCACGTATAGGTCCCTTATAGACATGTATAGGGCCTTTCTGGACACATAAAGATCCCCTATAGGCACGTATAGGGCCCTTATAGACATGTTTAGACCCCCTATAGACACATATAGACCCCCCTGTAGGCACATATAGGGCCCCTATAGACATGTATAGGGCCCTTATAGACATGTATAGGGCCATTATAGACACATATAGACCCCCTATATACACATATAGACACCCTCATAGGCACATATAGACCCCCGATAGGCACATATAGAGATGCTATAGACATAAAGACCCCCTATATACACATATAGACCCCCTAGAGACACGTAATAGGGGCCCTATAGACATGTATAGGCCTTTATAGCACGTATAGACCCCCTATATACACATATAGACGCCCTATAGGCACACATAGACCCCCTATAGGCACATATAGAGATGCTATGGACATAAAGACCCCCTATATACACATATAGACCCCCTGTAGGCACCATATAGGGCCCCTATAGACACCTATAGGGCCCTTATGGACATGTATAGGGCCTTTATAGACACGTATAGACCTCCTATAGGCATGTATAGGGCCCTTATAGACACATATAGACCCCCATATACACATATAGACCCCCTAGAGACACGTATAGGGCCCTTATAGACATGTATAGGGCCTTTATAGGCACGTATAGACCCCCTATAGGCACGTATAGAGATGCTATAGACATAAAGATCCCTATAGACACATATAGACCCCCTATAGACACGTATAGACCCCCTATAGACACGTATAGACCCCCTATAGACACATATAGACCCCCATATACACATACACACCCTCTATAGACACATATAGACTCCCTATATACACCTATAGACCCCCTATAGACACATATAGGCCCCCCATAGGCACGTGTAGGGCCCTTATAGACACGTATGCACCCCTATAGACACATATAGAGATGCTATAGACATAAAGATCCCCTTATAGACACATATAGACCCCCTATAGACACATACACACCCTCTATAGACACATATAGACTCCCTATATACACCTATAGACTCCCTATAGACACATATAGGCCCCCTATAGGCATGTATAGGGCCCTTACAGACACGTGGTAGGGCCTTTATAGACACATAAAGATCCCTATAGACACGTATAGAGATGCTATAGACATAAAGATCCCCTATATACACATATAGATGCCCTATAGGCACATATAGACCCCCTATAGACACGTATAGACCCCCATTTACACCTACACACCCTCTATAGACACATATAGACCCCCTATAGACACCTATAGACCCCCTATAGGCACGTATAGGGCCCTTACAGACAGGTGTAGGGCCCTTACAGACACATACGCACCCCTATAGACACATATAGAGATGCTATAGACATAAAGATCCCCTATAGACACATATAGACCCCCTATAGACACCCTATAGACACATACAGACCCTCTAGAGACACATATAGACCCGCTGTAGACACATAGACCCCCACATACACATACAAATCCTCTACAGACACATATAGACCCCCTATATACACATATAGACCCTCTATAGACCCATAGACCCCCTATATACACATATAGACCCTCTATAGACCCATCGACCCCCCTATATACACATATAGACCCTCTATAGACCCATAGACCCCCTATATACACATATAGACCCCTATAGACACACATAGGCCCCCTATACATGTAAAGAGCCCTTATATACACATATACACCCCCTATAGACATATATAGGTCCCCTATAGGCACTTATAGAGCCCTTATATACACATGTACACCCCTTATATACATATATAGATCCTCTATAGACACACATAGCCCCATTATATACACATATAGACCCCTATGTACACACACCCCCCCCATATACACACATAACCCCCTATATACACATATAGACCCCCTATAAACAAACACAGGCCCCCTATATACATGCATACGCTCCCTACATACACACCCCCCTCTATACACACCTAGACCCCCTATATAGACACATACACACCCTATAAACACATATAGACCCCTGTATACACACACAGACCCATATAAACACATACAGACCCCTGTATACATGCATACATTCCCTATATACACATAGACCCCCTATATATGCATATAGTCTGCCTATACATATAGGCACACACCCTATAGACACACACAGGGCCCCATACATACACATAACACACACCCTATATACATGTACAGACCCCCTATAGACACACACAACCCCCTATATACACATATACATGCCCCTATATACACATATACACACCCTATAGATATAGACCCCCTATAGACACACATTGGCCCCCTATAGACACATATACACCCCCTATATACAATCTATAGACCCCTATAGACACACGTAGGCCCCCTATATACACATATACACCCTCTATATACATCTATAGTCCCCCTATAGACACATGTAGGCCCCTTATATACATCTATAGACCCCCTATAGACACACGTAGGCCCCCTATATACACATATACACCCCCTATATACATCTATAGACTCCCTATATACACGTATACATCCCCTATATACACATATACACCCCCTATAGACACATAGGCCCCCTATAGACACACACAGGCCCCTATATACACATACACACACACCCTATATACATCTATAGACCCCCTATAGACACACATAGGCCCCCTATAGACACATATGCACCCCCTATAGACACATAGACCCCCTATAGACACACACAGTCCCCCTATATACATATACACCCCCTATATACATCTATAGACCCCTATAGACACACACAGACCCCCTATATACACATATACATCCCCATATACATCTATAGACCCTCTATATACACATATACATGCCCTATACACACATATGCACCCCCTATCGACACATAGACCCCCTATAGACACATATACACCCCCTATAGACACATATACACCCCCTATAGACACACACAGACCCCCTATAGACACACACAGGCCCCCTGTATACACATATAGGCCCCCATATACACATATACATGCCCTATATACACATATACACCCCTATAGACACACATAGACCCCCTATAGACACACACAAGGCCCCCTATAGACACACACAGGCCCCCTATGTACATATATAGACCCATATAGCCACACATAGGCCCCCTATATACATATATACACCCCCTATAGGCACATACACACCCCTATATACATCTATAGACCCCCTATAGACACATATAGATCCCCGTATATACACATATACACCCCCTATATACATCTATAGACCCCTATAGACACATAATAGACCCCCTATAGCCACACATAGACCCCCTATAGACACACATAGGCCCCCTATATACACATATACATCTCCTATATACACATATACACACCCTATAGACATGTATAGACCCCCTATAGACACGTATACATCCCCTATATACACATATACATCCCCTATAGACACGTATAGACCCCCTATAGACACGTATAGACCCCCTATATACACATATACATCCCCTATAGACACGTATAGACCCCCTATAGACACACACAGGCCCCTATAGACCCCCCCCCACCCCATAAGCACGCACAGACCCCATAGGGGTTCCCCATGGAAGGCACCGGAGGCAGCAGGAAAAGCCACAGCAGCGTTTATTTTACATGGGGGGGAACCGTGCCCCACACAGCCCCTATGGGGAGACCCAAACCCCATAGCGGGTATGGGGCTATAGGGGTGCAGCCCCCCCATAGCGGGTATGGGGCCATAGGGGTGCAGCTCCCCCATAGCGGGTATGGGGCTATAGGGGTGCAGCCCCCCCCATAGCGGCTATGGGGCCATAGGGGTGCAGCCCGCCCCATAGCGGGTATGGGGCCATAGGGGTGCAGCCCCCCATAGCGGCTATGGGGCCATAGGGGTGCAGCCACCCCATAGCGGGTATGGGGCTATAGGGGTGCAGCCCCCCCCATAGCGGGTATGGGGCCATAGGGGTGCAGCCCCCCCATAGCGGGTATGGGGCTATAGGGGTGCACCCACCCCATAGCGGGTATGGGACCATAGGGGTGCAGCCTGCCCCATAGCGGATATGGGGCTATAGGGGTGCACCCACCCCATAGCGGCTATGGGGCTATAGGGGTGCACCCACCCCATAGCGGGTATGGGGCCATAGGGGTGCAGCCACCCCATAGCGGGTATGGGGCCATAGGGGTGCAGCCACCCATAGCGGGTATGGGGCTATGGGGGTGCAGCCCCCCCATAGCGGGTATGGGGCCATAGGGGTGCACCCACCCCATAGCGGGTATGGGGCTATAGGGGTGCAGCCCCCCCATAGCGGGTATGGGGCCATAGGGGTGCACCCACCCCATAGCGGGTATGGGTCCATAGGGGTGCACCCCATAGCGGGTATGGGGCCATAGGGGTGCAGCCCCCCCATAGCGGGTATGGGGCCATAGGGGTGCAGCCACCCCCATAGCGGCTATGGGGCCATAGGGGTGCAGCGCCCCCATTGTGGGTATGGGGCTATAGGGGTGCAGCCACCCCATAGCGGCTATGGGGCCATAGGGGTGCAGCCCCCCCATAGCGGGCATGGGGCCATAGGGGTGCAGCTCCCCCCATAGCGGGTATGGGGCTATAGGGGTGCAGCCACCCCATAGCGGGTATGGGGCTATAGGGGTGCAGCCCCCCCCATAGCGGGTATGGGGCCATAGGGGTGCAGCCCCCCCATAGCGGGTATGGGGCCATAGGGGTGCAGCCACCCCATAGCGGGTATGGGGCTATAGGGGTGCAGCCCCCCCCATAGCGGGTATGGGGCTATAGGGGTGCAGCCCCCCCATAGCGGGTATGGGGCTATAGGGTGCAGCCCCACCCATAGCGGGTATGGGGCCATAGGGGTGCAGCCCCCCATAGCGGGGTATGGGGCCATAGGGTGCAGCCCCCCCATAGCGGGTATGGGGCCATAGGGGTGCAGCCACCCCATAGCGGCTATGGGGCCATAGGGGTGCAGCTCCCCCATAGCGGGTATGGGGCTATAGGGGTGCAGCCCCCCCCATAGCGGCTATGGGGCTATAGGGGTGCAGCCCCCCCCATAGCGGCTATGGGGCCATAGGGGTGCAGCCACCCCATAGCGGGTATGGGGCTATAGGGGTGCACCCACCCATAGCGGAGTATGGGGCCATATGGGGTGCAGCCCCCCATAGCGGGTATGGGGCCATAGGGGTGCAGCCACCCATAGCGGGTATGGGGCCATAGGGGTGCAGCCCCCCCATAGCGGCTATGGGGCTATAGGGGTGCAGCTCCCCCATAGCGGGTATGGGGCTATAGGGGTGCAGCACCCCCGGGTATGGGGCCATAGGGGTGCAGCCCCCCATAGCGGGTATGGGGCCATAGGGGTGCAGCCCCCCCATAGCGGGTATGGGGCTATAGGGGTGCAGCCCCCCCATAGCGGGTATGGGGCCATAGGGGTCTGCCACCCCATAGCGGGTATGGGGCTATAGGGGTGCAGCCACCCCATAGGGGTATGGGGCCATAGGGTGCAGCCCCCCCCAGCACAAGTGGGGGGGGGGTAATAAATACAACTCCATTGACACTGCTCTAAAAGCATTGGGGGGGGCCCATAGATGGGGGGTGCCCATAGAGAGGGTGCTCCCTTGTCCCTATGGGGCGCCCCATAGAGGAGGAGCCCCCATGTCCCTATGGGGTGCCCCATAGAGGAGGTGCCCCCATGTCCCTATGGGCGCCCCACATAGGGGTTGTCCCCAGTCCCTATGGGGCACCCCATAGAAGAGGAGCCCCCCAGTCCCTATTGGGGCACCCCACAGAGGAGGAGCCCCCATGTCCCTAGGGTTGCCCCATAGATGGGTTGCCGCATGTCCCTATGGGCGCCCCATAGAGGAGGAGCCCCCAGTCCCTATAGGGTGCCCCATAGATGGGTTGTCCCCAGTCCCTATGGGGCGCCCCATAGATGGGTTGTCCGCATGTCCCTATGGGCGCCCCATAGAGGAGGAGCCCCCATGTCCCTATGGGCGCCCCATAGAAGAGGAGCCCCCCAGTCCCTATGGGGGCCCCACAGAGGAGGAGCCCCCAGTCCCTATGGGGTGCCCCATAGATGGGTTGTCCCCAGTCCCTATGGGGCGCCCCATAGAAGAGGAGCCCCCCAGTCCCTATGGGGCGCCCCCATAGAGGAGGAGCCCCCAGTCCCTATGGGGTGCCCCCACAGAGGAGGAGCCCCCCAGTCCCTATGGGTTGCCCCATAGATGGGTTGTCCCCAGTCCCTATGGGGCACCCCATAGAGGAGACCCCCCCAGTCCCTATGGGCGCCCCATAGAAGAGGAGCCTCCCCAGTCCCTATGGGTTGCCCCATACATGGGTTGTCCCCAGTCCCTATGGGGCGCCCCATAGAGGAGGAGCCCCCAGTCCCTATGGGGCACCCCATAGATGGGTTGTCCCCACTCCCTATGGGGTGCACCCATAAGAAGAGGAGCCCCCCAGTCCCTATGGGGTGCCCCATAGATGGGTTGTCCCCACTCCCTATGGGGTGCCCCATAGAGGAGGAGCCCCCAGTCCCCTATGGGGCACCCCACAGAGGAGGAGCCCCCATGTCCCTATGGGGCGCCCCATAGAAGAGGAGCCCCCCAGTCCCTATGGGGTGCCCCATAGAAGGAGGAGCTCCCCAGTCCCTATGGGGCGCCCCATAGAGGAGGAGCCCCCCAGTCCCTATGGGGTGCCCCATAGACGGGTTGTCCCCAGTCCCTATGTGGCGCCCCTGCGGCCGGTTCTTAGCACTCCGGGGGGGGCCCGAAGCTCTTCCTGCAGTCCAAGGCCTTGGGAGCTCGGGGGGCTGCGCCCGGCGCTGCCGCAGCTGCTCCCGGCCCCGGCTCCCGGCCAGGCGGGCGAAGGCGGCTTTGTCATTTACGGTCGAAGGCCGCTGGGGGGCGGCCGTGAGCAGGGCCCGAGCCGGACCCACGGCACCCAGAGCCTGCCCCATAGCACCCAGAGCCTGCCCCATAGCACCCAGACCTGACCCACAGCACCCAGACCTGACCCACGGCACCCAGACCTGACCATAGCACCCAGAGCCTGCCCCATAGCACCCAGACCTGCCCCATAGCACCCAGACCTGACCCACAGCACCCAGACCTGACCCACGGCACCCAGACCTGACCCATAGCACCCAGACCTGACCCATAGCACCCACAGCACCCAGACCTGACCCATCGCACCCTGAGCCTGACCCATAGCACCCAGAGCCTGACCCACAGCACCCAGACCTGACCCACAGCACCCAGAGCCTGCCCCATAGCACCCAGAGCCGGACCCATAGCACCCAGAGCCTGCCCCAGTGCACCCAGAGCCGGACCCATAGCACCCAGACCTGACCCATAGCACCCACAGCACCCAGACCTGACCCATAGCACCCACAGCACCCCAGAGCCTGCCCCATAGCACCCCAGACCCTGCCCCATAGCACCCAGAGCCTGCCCCATAGCACCCCAGAGCCTGCCCCATGGCACCCAGAGCCTGCCCCATAGCACCCACAGCACCCAGAGCCTGACCCACAGCACCCCAGAGCCTGCCCCATAGCACCCCAGAGTCTGTCCCACGGCACCCAGAGCCTGACCCACAGCACCCAGAGCCTGCCCCATAGCACCCGGAGCCTGCCCCATAGCACCCAGAGCCTGACCCACAGTACCCACAGCACCTGCCCCACAGCACCCAGAGCCTGCCCCATAGCACCCAGAGCCTGCCCCATAGCACCCCAGAGCCTGCCCCATAGCACCCAGAGCCTGCGTCATAGCACCCCAGAGCACCCCAGAGCCTGCCCCATAGCACCCAGACCCTGCCCCATAGCACCCAGAAGCCTGCCCCATAGCACCCCAGAGCCTGCCCCATGGAACCCAGAGCCTGCCCCATAGCACCCATAGCAACCCATGGAGCCCCATAGCACCCAGAGCCTGCCCCACACCACCCGGAGCACCCCAGCCCCTGCCCCATAGCACCCCATGGAGCCCCAGAGCACCCCAGAGCCTGGCCCATCGCACCCCATGGAGCCCCAGAGCCTGCCCCATAGCACTCTGAGCCTGCCCCATAGAGCCCCACGGCCTGCCCATAGCACCCATTGCACCCAGCGCCTGCCCTAGAGCACCCCATAACCTGTCCCATAGCACCCATCACCTGCCCCACAGAGCCCCATCTCCTGCCCCATAGCACCCATAGCACCCCATCGCCTGCCCCATAGCACCCCACTGCCTGCCCCATAGCATCCCATCGCCTGCCCCATAGCACCCCACTGCCTGCCCCATAGCATCCCATCACCTCCCCCATAGCCCCCCAACCCCCCCCCACTTCCCTCCCCCTTACCAATATCCACGTGCTCCCTTCCCAGCGCCGCCAGCGTCAGGAACAGGATTTCCCTATAGATGCTCCTATGGGGCAGGCGCGCAGTGACCCCCATTGCAATGGGGCTGGGGGGGGGGGGATCTATGGGGCAGAGGGGGAGGGTCCCGGTACCTCGGGGGGGCAGGGGCCCGCCGGGGGTGTCGAGCAGGAGGGCGATGGCTTTGTGCACCTCGCCCAGCCCCCACATGGCTCAGCACGCCTCCAGGAAGGCCAAGGAGAAACGGGGCGCCGGGGGGCAGGCGCGCGGGGAAGCGCGTGGGACGTGGCCTGGGGGGGACAGGGAGGGAGGGAGACCCATAGAGACCCATAGAGAGACATAGAGAGACATAGAGACCCATAGAGACCCATAGAGAGACCATAGAGACCCATAGAGACCCCATAGGGACCCATAGAGAGACATAGAGACCCATAGAGACCCCATAGGACCCATAGAGAGACATAGAGACCCATAGAGACCCCATAGAGACCCATAGAGAGACATAGAGACCCATAGAGACCCCATAGGGACCCATAGAGAGACATAGAGAGACATAGAGACCCATAGAGACCCATAGAGACCCATAGAGACACATAGAGACCCATAGAGACCCATAGAGACACATAGAGACCCCATAGAGACACATAGAGACCCATAGAGACACATAGAGACACATAGAGAGACATAGAGACCCCATAGAGACCCACAGAGACCCCATAGGGACCCATAGAGAGACATAGAGACACATAGAGACCCATAGAGAGACATAGAGACCCATAGAGACCCATAGAGACCCATAGAGACCCATAGAGAGACACACAGAGACATAGAGACCCATAGAGACCCATAGAGACCCATAGAGAGACATAGAGACACATAGAGACCCATAGAGAGACATAGAGACCCATAGAGACCCATAGAGACCCATAGAGACCCATAGAGAGACATAGAGAGACATAGAGACCCATAGAGACCCATAGAGAGACCATAGAGACCATAGAGACCCCATAGGGACCCATAGAGAGACATAGAGACCCATAGACCCATAGGACCCATAGAGAGACATAGAGACCCATAGAGACCCCATAGAGACCCATAGAGAGACATAGAGACCCATAGAGACCCCATAGGGACCCATAGAGAGACATAGAGAGACATAGAGACCCATAGAGACCCATAGAGACCCATAGAGACACATAGAGACCCATAGAGACACATAGAGACCCCATAGAGACACATAGAGACCCATAGAGACACATAGAGACACATAGAGAGACATAGAGACCCCATAGAGACCCACAGAGACCCCATAGGGACCCATAGAGAGACATAGAGACACATAGAGACCCATAGAGACCCATAGAGACCCATAGAGACCCATAGAGAGACACACAGAGACATAGAGACCCATAGAGACCCATAGAGACCCATAGAGAGACATAGAGACACATAGAGACCCATAGAGAGACATAGAGACCCATAGGAGACCCATAGAGACCCATAGAGACCCATAGAGAGACATAGAGAGACATAGAGACCCCATAGAGACCCATAGAGACCCATAGAGAGACATAGAGACACATAGAGACCCATAGAGACCCATAGAGACACATAGAGACCCATAGAGACCCCATAGGGACCCCATAGGGACCCCATAGAGACCCATAGAGACCCATAGAGACCCATAGAGAGACATAGAGACCCCATAGGGACCCATAGAGACACATAGAGACACATAGAGACCCATAGAGACCCCATAGGGACCCATAGAGACCATAGAGACCCATAGAGACCCCACAGAGACCCATAGAGACCCATAGAGACCCCATAGAGACCCATAGAGACCCGCAGAGAACCATTGTGCCCCGTAGAGACCCACAGCGCCCCATAACGCCCCCCAGCGCCCCCATAGCGCCCCATAGCGCCCCCCAGTGCCCCATAGCGCCCCACAGCGCCCCATAGCGCCCCCCAGTGCCCCATAGAGCCCCCCACTCACTGTGCAGGCGCCAGAGCACGTAAAGGGGGGGGCAGGCGTCGGGCTCTGGGGCCAGGACGTCCCAAAGGAGCCGCCGCGGACGTGGGGGGAGCCCGGGGGGTGCAGCTGGGGGGGGGACCCCAAAACCTCCTCAGGGCAGGACTGGAACCCCCCCATTGCCCCACAGCCACCCCATAACCCCCCATTGCCCCATAACCACCCCATAACCCCCCATTGCCCCATAACCCCCCCCATAACCCCCCATTGCCCCATAACCCACCCCATAACCCCCCATTGCCCCATAACCCACCCCATAACCCCCCATTGCCCCATAACCACCCCATAACCCCCCATTGCCCCATAACCACCCCATAACCCCCCATTGCCCCATAACCCCCATAACACCCCATTGCCCCATAACCACCCCATAACCCCCCATTGCCCCATAACCACCCCATAACCCCCCATTGCCCCTCATAACCCCCCATAACCCCCTATTGCCCCATAACCCCCCCCATAACCCCCCATTGCCCCATAACCCCCCCATAACCCCCCATTGCCCCATAACACCCCCATAACCCCCCATTGCCCCATAACCCCCCCCATAACCCCCCATTGCCCCATAATCCCCCATAACCCCCCACTGCCCCATAACCCCCCATTGCCCCATAACCCACCCCATAACCCCCCATTGCCCCATAACCCCCCAGTAACCCCCCATTGCCCCATAACCCCCCCATAACCCCCCATTGCCCCATAACCCCCCCATAACCCCCCATTGCCCCATAACCCCCCCCATAACCCCCCATTGCCCCATAGCCCCCTCCATAACCCCCCATTGCCCCATAACCCACCCCATAACCCCCCATTGCCCCATAACCCCCCATTGCCCCATAACCCACCCCATAACCCCCCCATTGCCCCATAACCCACCCCATGAACCCCCTAATTGCCCCATAACCCACCCCATAACCCCCCATTGCCCCATAACCCCCCCATAACCCCCCATTGCCCCATAACCCCCCATAACCCCCCATTGCCCATAACCATCCCATAACCCCCATTGCCCCATAACCCCCCCATAACCCCCCATTGCCCCATAACCCCCCATAACCCCCCATTGCCCCATAACCATCCCATAACCCCCCATTGCCCCATAACCCCTCCATAACCCCCCATTGCCCCATAACCCACCCCATAACCCCCCATTGCCCCATAACCCACCCCATAACCCCCCATTGCCCCACAGCCACCCCCATAACCCCCCATTGCCCCATAACCCTCCATTGCCCCATAACCCCCCCATAACCCCATTGCCCCATAACCCCCCCATAACCCCCCATTGCCCCATAACCACCCCATAACCCCCCATTGCCCCATAACCCCCCCATAACCCCCCATTGCCCCATAACCACCCCATAACCCCCCATTGCCCCATAACCCCCCAAATAACCCCCCATTGCCCCATAACCCCCCATTGCCCCATAACCCCCCCATACCCCCCATTGCCCCATAACCACCCCATAACCCCCATAACCCCCCATTGCCCCCATAACCCCCCCATAACCCCCCATTGCCCCATAACCCAACCCATACTGTGCCCCATAACCCACCCCATTGCCCCATAACCCCCCCATTGCCCCATAACCCCCCCATTGCCCCATAACCACCCCATAAACCCCCCACTGCCCCATAACCCACCCCATAACCCCCCATTGCCCCATAACCCACCCCATAACCCCCCATTGCCCCATAACCCACCCCATACTGTGCCCCATAACACCCCATTGCCCCATAACCCAACCCATACTGTGCCCCATAACCAACCTCCTGTTGCCCATAACCTACCCCATATTGTGCCCCATAACCCCCCCATAACCCACCCCCCATTGCCCATACCCCCCATACCCCCCCCCATCACCCCATAACCCCCCATCACCCCATACCCCCTCATCACCCCATAACCCCCCCATGCCCCCTACCTGCCCCACAAACCCCATAACCCCATCAACCCCATAACCCCTTCATCACCCCATCACCCCATTACCCCATAACCCCATCAACCCATAACCCCCCCCATCACCCCATAACCACCCCCCCGTTACCTCTGTGTGCCCATAACCTACCCCATGACCCCCCCCATCACCCCATAACCCCCCATCACCCCATAACCCCCCCATCACCCCATAACCCCCCATCACTCCATAACCCCTGCATCACCCCATAACCCCATTACCCCATAGCCCCACATCACCCCATATCCCCCCCCGTTACCTCTGTGTGCCCATAACCTACCCCATAACCCCCCCATCACCCCTACCCCCATCACCCCATACCCCCCCCATCACCCCATATCCCCCCCCGTTACCTCTGTGTGCCCGTAACCTACCCCATAACCCCTCCATCACCCCATAACCCCATCACCCATACCCCCCCATCACCCCATACCCCCCCCATCACCCCATAACCCCATCACCCCATAACCCCCTCCATCACCCCATAACCCCATCACCCCATACCCCATCACCCCATAACCCCCCCCGTTACCTCCTGTGGGCCCATAACCCACCCCATAACCCCTCCATCACCCCCTAACCCCATCACCCCATACCCCCCCATCACCCCATACCCCCCCATCACCCCATAACCCCCCCCATCACCCCATACCCCCCCATCACCCCATAACCCCCCCCCGTTACCTCTGTGTGCCCATAACCCACCCCATAACCCCCCCATCACCCCATAACCCCATCACCCCATAACCCCATCACCCCATACCCCCCCATCACCCCATAACCCCCCCATCACCCCATACCCCATCACCCCATACCCCCCATCACCCCATACCCCCCCCATCACCCCATACCCCCCCCATCACCA